>NC_056626.2:5906979-6206979 GCF_002870075.4 Lactuca sativa | reverse complement strand
TAATATTTATAACCTAACAAACTTAGACTATCTATGCACTTATAGGCAGTGTACCTAGTCAGATTACAGTATAGCTTAGGTAAGTCGGGTGTCGATCACAGGGAACGGTGGATTAATTTAATATATTTGATTATAGGTTACAGGTCACACGAAAAGAATTAAGAAAATGGTTTAATAAATCTCAAACTAACAATTAACAACTCTCGATAAACTAACAGGAAAGCACATCTCTTCAGGTACTTTGGTTTAGATAAATTACACCTTAAAAACATAGACAATTGCATACACAAATTCATTTATTCATGTTCACCGATTCCTAAAATGATTAGATTCGCGTTCACTATAACTAATCCTTTAGCAAACAAGTCAATTCAAACAGTGATCAGTTGATTAAACTAACATGTTTCCTAGTGTTCAGTTCGTATCAAGCAAGACTTGTAAATATAATTAATCGAATTACTAATTCAATTTAACCTCTTGTTGATGGTCATCAAACAAGGCTCACACATTAACTTACTTATTCTCAAATTAATCCTAGGTTCACATTCGTTATTTCTAGTCTTATAATCTCGATGGTCATCAAAAATCATAAGAGACAAGCAAATCAAGCAGATGTTCATACAACTTAATTCACTTAACAATTAACAGAAAATAATCATCATTAACACATGAGGATCTTTTAACAAGCTTGGCAAGATAAATTAAACACAAATAGACTATTTAATATAGCAATTAGTCTAATAATCAAAGCTTCATTCAATCATAAACACAAAGTAAAAGGTTTTTACACCCAAATCAGAAACTAAATACAGAAAAGTACCACAATGGAATGCTAAACATGGTCACGTTAGCAATCCATATGATAACCAACATGTATCCGCTCTCCAATCCTTCCGCTCTCGCTCCCGTTAGCTTAACAGCCTTCCGGCCGCCTTCTAGACCCTCAAAACGGTTTAACAGAAGTTAATTGTCGACTAAACTAGGTTAAAAGTCGCCTCCAATCGATCTGTGGAATTATCTTTAAATATAAGATCCGACTCGTCGAGTCAAGTGGTGACTCGTCGAGTCCCTCTCACATTCCCCATATTGCGATAACTCTCTGGGATCCCGAGTCATTATCTTCTCGATTCTTCGATTGGACTCGCCGAGTAGACGATCTGACTCGCCGAGTCGATGCCTTTTTCAGTGTTTTTCTTCTTTATTCCATTCTCAATCTTCTAACTGTTTCTCCCGCTTCCTTTCGCTTCCGAGCTTCATCTTTGGACTGAAAAACATAATTTAACACTTTTAAGTACCTTTTGTCCATAATATGCGATAATTAAGTTAACAAATGAATACTTAATATGAACTAATTATGCACATATCAATAGCTTACTTTCTAATCAGTAGAAATGTCCTCCTTTTAACTTTTTTGGGATTATACTTCAATCACTATTAATTGTATCTAGAATACAAACTCCAACTAATTACATAATTGTAGAATATTCTAAAAGGGCATTTAGATTATTATATACAAACCCACCGAGAATAAGTTCCTTTATTCCTCTTAAAGATGAGTTAGCAGAAAGCAGGCTTCTAATGACAAAGCAAGTGCGAGGCACATGGAAGTTGAAGTAGTTCAATAACCATAGCCTGGTGTAACAATTCTTGGCACTAGAAATTGTTAAACATGAATAATTGCTATTCATAAACACAAATAGTTCACAATAATGGTAGAAATCATCTATGACTTGAGAATTGTGGAATCTCTCATTGATGAGTTCTTGATGGTTTCTAGTTAAACCATCAACTGCCAAAGTATTATATCAGATCTTGAATATAACAAATAACTTAGAGTCATGAACATTGAGATGTAATCCATGTTTAATAATTAACTATGGGCTTGATTAATCTTCTTCTTTATAACAAGGCTAGAAGGAGTAAGAGATTCTTCTAGAAAGAATATATACATGAATTTATATACATATTCAGTAATACTTGTTATATAAGGATTTTCTCATACTCATGTCATTGACTATGGTCCTTATCATACTCATGACATTGACTATGATCAAACCTTTTCACAAGTAGCTATGATTAGATCTACAAGGATATTGTTTACTATAACTTCATATTCTTAATATGAGATATAGCAAATAGATTTCAAGAAAAACCGATTTTCTTAATAGACATCTACTACAAGATATCTATACAGCTTAGCCTGGAGGTTTTATTAATCCATGTTATTCTAACCAAATGTGTAAGGCTTAAGATCCACATGTGGATATAAAGCAAACATCTCAATGTTGGAATAGTCATTTTAATATAAAGATACAAGTTATGCTTTTATATCAAAAAGAAAAAGAACATGTGTGTTTACTAAGAACTAGTGGGAGGATAGTGATATTTTTAATCTTGTATGAAAGAGATATACTTAATCATTTGAAATTATATTCCGACTATGCAAGGTGGTTTTCACCTTGTCTCAAAAAGTTTTCTAAAACGAAAGACTTAGGAATGACAAGATACATTCTTGGAATGTAAAATCTATAAGAGAAAGATAAAGATGAATGTTAAAGGTTTTAAAATTCTTTTTGCATGAAATGACAATATCTTGAAAGTGGTCAAGATACAAGATTCCTTTAGAAGATTCTTGACATTGTCACATGACATCATTTTTGATTTTGTCTCAAATGAATCTAGCACATTGGTTTGATCTAGATAAAATGATTTATATTCTATTTGCTTGACAAATGAATCCATCATTTATGTCATATCACGAGATACAAAATTGAATACATGGTTAAGTCACTAGATGAGTGTGAGAACATTCTAAGAGTACTTAAGAAGAGCTAAGAGAATGTATATGAGATAATTAGTTTAGAATAAAATCTTAATGTAAAGAGTTACATAGGATTTTGATAGATAATTATGAATTTTAATTGGATTATGACTTCATTTTGGAATGAAGAGTACGTTTAGTTGGAATGAGGTCCAAACAAAAGAAAATAGCACAATCTACTAAATACGAATACACAACTTTTAAAGTTAAAGTCAAATATGATTAGATGAATGAGTTCATTGAAAAACTATATTGATTTCTGCCATTCAAGGATCACAAAGAAATCTTTGTGACTTCGAGAGTTGGCTTAATCAAGTAAGAGACTCTATGTAATGAAAGAACACTAATCATATTCTCCAAGATATTTAACTATACCTAGAGTAAAAGTCAAATATAAAGATATTGTATTCGTTGAATTCACACAAAGTAAATTTAGTCGAACCCATTAATAAAGTCTTTCCTTTAAAGCTAAGTATGAGTGGTCACACTTCAGCCATAAGACCTTTATTATTCTAGTAATGGGATTTTGATTTGAATTTAATATTTGGATATCGGAACATTGTAACACCAACTATTAAACAATGTTTTGATATACTGGGATATGATCATTACATTAATACTTGTTGTGTTTTATATTAACATGTTTAATCCATGAATAATCTTATTATTCTAAAAGTTCATAGTCGATCATGGTTGTGGGAGCAATAATGAAGTAAGACTAATATGAAATGGATTGGTTGACTATCACTAGATTAAAGTAGGAAAGTGGTTGTAACCAAGTTTCATAGGTACTTGTCAGAGAACTAGTACTGAATGGACCCGCATCAAGATTAACTCATAGATCGTAGTCGTGAGTGATACTTGATTAAAAGGTACTATCTTTGTATCCTGTTAGGGTGAAAAGTCATGCGTGGATGTGGCATACCCTTATTGATGTGTAAATGAGTTGTCTTTCCTATAAACAGGAAGTGAGTGACACTTATATTTAGTAATGATCATTTTTGAGTGTTAGTCTAGACAGAGAATTTATACAAGACCCATTTGTATAGTCTTTTAAGATCTAATGAGAACTTACAAAGATTTATTTACTCCTTGCGTTCTTGATTTTACATGATGATTCACTAGATCTTTTCTTATTCCGAACATGTCATCATAATCAACACCACTACAATTGGTATCAGAGCGGGTGTTCTTGATTTAATAAAGAATTGATCCATGATGGCTTTCTTGATTTGGTGATTCTTCATTGTGTTTTGATCTTCGTGATTTAGAGAATTTTTGGATTCTAGAAATCGAATTTATCTTTGATTCTATTGAAATTCAATTTTCTTCACTAGAATTCAAGTGATTATTACTTTCTCTCTCTAGAAAACCCATTCAAAATCACTTTCTCTATCTAGAAATTTTCAAGTTCTTGTGATCATGGTGAATTTGCCATATGATTCTTGGATTGTGATCGTTGAAGATATCAAATACAAAGTCAATGAAGATCAATTTTATGGATTGGTGTTAAGCAAATTGATTTTATGGGGTAATATGGTTTCTTATGGAGATTTGAAGGATGATAATGGAAGCTTGATTTTTCAACCACTTTGTAAGATTGTATGGTTGAATAAAATCGCCTTGCCTATATTAGTCCGTAGTAGAAATCAGAAGGAAGGAGAAGAAAGAGATTTGTTTAATAAGAAATACATTTCTCTAATTGAAAACCCAAATGATCTTCGTACTCTTAAGTTTGTTGAAGTTCTTGACAATGGAGTTCAATGTGATATTCTTGATGTTCTTGAAGTTCATGATAAGAAGATTCAAGTTGATTCTCATGAAGATGAAAAGGTTTTTTGCTCAATTGAAGCTCAAACCGATGATATTTAGTGTTCTTGTGATTCGTTTGAAGGAATGATTCCTTATCGGAAGCCAGTGATCCAAGAAATTCGTAAGTATCAAACTCCAAAAGATTTGATTCAAACTCACAAATTTTATCTTGTGGAAAGTAGGTTTGTTCATGAAATCAAGTCTTCAAGATGCAAAAAGATGAGAAAGAAAAAGAAGAATAATATTAAAATGAAGAACAAGCGGGTTTATTCACAAAAATCGTCAAATGTTGTTGTGAATTCGAAATCTGTGAAACAAATTTGGGTCCCAAAGCAACAATCTCCAAATGTTGCATTGAATTTGAAGTCAACACCCAAAAGTGTTGGTGGTTCTTTTGAAGATGTTCTTGGATCGTTGGAGAACACGAAGAACGAGTTGTACATCACGTATAGTGGGTGGTATAATGTTCAAATTGGAGATGTTTTCGTTCCGACAAAAGAACCAAGATCTTTCAAATTTGATTCGTTCGTTGAAAATGGATCTCGATGCGTCAAAAAGGTATCTCAAATTCTCAAATGGATTCCAAAACGTCCATGATTTCGATTCGTATTTTGTGTTTTTCATTTTTGATCGATTTGCCTCATTGGATCTAATCCGTTTCAACCCATAGTTGACCCAATTATTTTTGTTTAGATCAAAATTACAAAAATCAAAATTAAAATCGAAATTCACTGTTCATATTTTTTCTTTCAAAATTCATTAGTTATATTTCGAAACACATATGAAATATGTCACTGTTCATGAACTAATCTTTTGTAGCCCAAATTTTCGAAGTAGTTATTGTTCATATCAGCAGCCCAATTAGATTTCTCTTAATTTTTGTTTAGCCCATATCATTTGAGTCTGGTACTATTTTTCGATCAGTTCTTATTATCATCATCAGATAACTCTCGTTTGATAAAAGATATCTTATTGTCATCATCAACATCCAAATCGAGCAAGCAAAATCAAATCATTTTTATTTTTCATATTCTTGATCGATTTCACCATCTGAATCAATTTGGAATCAAGTTTGGAGATGTTAACCTGAAATCGATATTCGATTTTCAATGCTTAGTTCGTCTGTGATATTGAAATCGAATGGTTAAGATTGCGATCGATTTAGAAATGGTGATTTGTGATGAGTTCAAATCGTATGAATTAAATTTCTTTGGAGTCTATTGCTTTGGAGATTTTTTTTTGTTTTTGCCCTTCAATTCAATTTTTTTAATTTCAAGATCAACAAGATTATCTTGTTAATCATTTTACATATACTCATATACAAAAGTTCAATACATATCGATTGAAGGCAAACGAGCAACAAGCTGCGCCGCTAGCCCTTTCTGGATGGCAAAACCAATTCTTTTGAAAACAACATTTGTGGATCTAGGAGATATGACATTAGAATGCATGACCCATTGGACTCTATTAAGGAGCTCCACCGCCTCTGGTGCGAGAAAACCAAATGTATCGAATGCAAAAGGAACAAACATATGTTGATTTTCTCTACATACATTCTCGTGCTTTACCACTTAGCACGCAACGGCTTTTAAAGCGGCATGCCCAGCTGCGAAGCCTCTGCTCCCCAAACCAACGAGAGGAGAGACACCAGTAAAATCAAGTTCATATCTGTAATCGAAAAAGTCAAACATGAGAAAAAGTCAAAATCGTGTGCATCGAACAGGAATAACTTTGGGTCGATTGATTTCAAAATCAAAATTAGTTGTTTTTGGTTGTTTGTTTCAAATGAGATTGATTGTGGCTGGATAGAAAACAAAGGAGTTGATGAATGTGAAAATCAATTGCAAAGGGTCAATGTTCGTTAGTTGTTACTTGTATCGACTGGGAAGCTATTTTTGAAAAGAGAAAGCTGGAGTCGATAGTTGAATTGAAGTTTGAATTCAATGGGTTAGGGACGAACACACCTTGACTTGACAAACGAACTGGATAGTTGACTAGTGATTTCGTTTGTGTGGTTGATGTGCGATGAACTCATATGGATAATGAAAATGTCGATTTTGGAGTCAAAGTCTGGAACTTGGACTTGATAAGAGAAGATTAATAAGGCTGTGAAATCGATTGGTATGTCGATTGATGGTGTGAAAAATCGATTTTGGTTTGATATTGATGAACTGAAAAATGAAGTACAAGTTGTTTTGGGATGAAGGTGTCACACCCCGAAAACCGAAGGCGGAAACATTTCCGGGGCGGACTCCACGTTGAGTATCAAATCCAATGCACATAGTAAGCAAAGTAAACAACCATTACATTACATATAAAAGTTTACATTTGATCAAAAGTAAAGTTGTACAAGTGTGATACATAGTATATGTGAACAAAAGTAGGACGTGTCTTCTACGCACTCCGTCTTCGCCAAAAGAGATCGTCGAGTACCTGTCTAATGTGGACCTGAGAATACAAGCGGTTTGAAAATCAGCATAAAGCTGGTGAGTTCATAAGATGTTTGTTTATCTGAAGATGTTTAACTTTTCCTTTGGTTTTCCGAAAAAGTTACGAATCCAAGAAAATCCCATATTTTCTTATATGTAAAGTTTAGTTAACTGATTCATTACACGGTTCTGGTTATGTACAGTTGTTATCCCAGGAAAATCCTATATTTTCCTAAAAGTAAGGTTTTAGTTAAGAATTACATTGTATAGTTTTACATATGAATCTATTTACTGAAAAGTCATGGGATTACTATCCCGTACCAGTTATAAGATAGTTTGATATACAAAAAACTATAGATAGATATAGATATAAAACCATAGGACTATCACCCGTACTAGATATAGATTCAAAACCATGGGATTATCATCCCGTACCAGATATGAGAACTATAGATAGAAAATAGATATAAAATCAAATCAAAACCGTGAATAAACTTATATTAATACGTATTGTGAGCCGGGTAACCCCAGGCGTTTGTCAGACTCTGGTTACACTTCCAGGGAGGATTTACTAATAACCCAAAAGGGTAATGACAAATCTCACAAACTAGTACTAAATTATTCACGGTATTCTCAAACGATATCAAACATACTAAGCGATATGAAACATAATACAATGAATACAGTTATATACAATGAAATTATCTGGCAATACATTCTAAATGAAACTGAGATAAACTGAATCAGACATAGTTTATCTATTAACATTACTTGAAATCCAAATTCATAAAACGAGTACTGAAGATCCCCAAATTATTCCCATAATAATTTGATTAGTTTGATTGTTTCCTTTATTGAAATCTATGTAATTATAATTGATAAAACATCCCTTATGCTCAGCATAATACATAAGGGGTAAAGATATTTATAAGTTTGCCAGATATTTATTGAAATACATCAATTTAAGGTTTTGAAAACATTTCTATTTTGCTTGTATTCCCCCCTGAAAACATTGAAAAACCATTGATTCATTACACGGTTCTGGTTATGTACAGTTGTTATCCCAGGAAAATCCTATATTTTCCTAAAAGTAAGGTTTTAGTTAAGAATTACATTGTATAGTTTTACATATGAATCTATTTACTGAAAAGTCATGGGATTACTATCCCGTACCAGTTATAAGATAGTTTGATATACAAAAAACTATAGATAGATATAGATATAAAACCATAGGACTATCACCCGTACTAGATATAGATTCAAAACCATGGGATTATCATCCCGTACCAGATATGAGAACTATAGATAGAAAATAGATATAAAATCAAATCAAAACCGTGAATAAACTTATATTAATACGTATTGTGAGCCGGGTAACCCCAGGCGTTTGTCAGACTCTGGTTACACTTCCAGGGAGGATTTACTAATAACCCAAAAGGGTAATGACAAATCTCACAAACTAGTACTAAATTATTCACGGTATTCTCAAACGATATCAAACATACTAAGCGATATGAAACATAATACAATGAATACAGTTATATACAATGAAATTATCTGGCAATACATTCTAAATGAAACTGAGATAAACTGAATCAGACATAGTTTATCTATTAACATTACTTGAAATCCAAATTCATAAAACGAGTACTGAAGATCCCCAAATTATTCCCATAATAATTTGATTAGTTTGATTGTTTCCTTTATTGAAATCTATGTAATTATAATTGATAAAACATCCCTTATGCTCAGCATAATACATAAGGGGTAAAGATATTTATAAGTTTGCCAGATATTTATTGAAATACATCAATTTAAGGTTTTGAAAACATTTCTATTTTGCTTGTATTCCCCCCTGAAAACATTGAAAAACCATTGAAAAAGGGTAGGGGTATGAACTCACCGGACGAGAAAATGTGACGTTTCGGATGCTAAGCGTCGAATCGAGGCTTGAATACGCGCGAGGTTCCTATGTAATATTAAATAATAAACAAATATATCTAATTAGAATTTTAAAACACTAATTAGATATGATAATACACTCCAATGAGCAAAAACACTTCAAATCAAGTGTTTGGAGTGACCCGGGTGACATCTACGGACGTGTATGGCTTGGATAACGAGTTTGGACTTCAAGAGTAAACTCCTTAGGGAGTTTACGGCCCTAAGATCATAAACATATGAGTTCACGGCCGTGAACTCATGAATGTGAGGTTTTATGGTGCCAAATGGTCATACAATGCACACGGGAAGGTTCTAGGATTGATTCCATGGCTTAGGAAGTGATTGGGACTCTAAATGACCTTGGATAAGAGTTTACGGTCTATGAAGATGTTCTTCGGGAGTTTAATACCTTAAACACGAGTTTACTACCTTAAACACGAGTTTACTACCTTAAACTCGAGTTTACTACCTTAAACACGAGTTTACTACCTTAAACTCGAGTTTACTACCTTAAACTCATGTTTGCCCAAGATTCATGGGTTTTGGTGGTTGAAAGTTAAGCATACTAAGTTCTAGACCCATTTCTAAGCCATACAAGGTGTTAAGGTCACTTTAACACCGATTGAATGAGTTTAAGGTCTAAGTGTTGGAATAGTGTCTAAGGCTGCAACTATATTAGGCAAGTATTTGACCCGGTTGTGCATGGTCCTTTTGGGTTGCCTTCACCATAGCAACTTGATAGGATGGTTTATTACGAGAGAGTAAATATTATTAATATATTATGAGAATAATATAATGAATAATATATTTGTTATTTGATTAATATAAGTCATAGAATTAATTAGAATTAATTTGGTGACTTAAAGAGATTAATTAAATAAAGGGGTATAAACTGTCAATTGTTTGATAGTTAAGCTTTAGACTGTAAATCCTTATGGATATGCTAGGAACGAATTCTAGAAGCTAAAAGGATAGCTAATTCGTCCAAGGCTTATCTATGGAAAGGATTTGGATAGCCTTAAGAGAAGATTATCCAATTAAGGTTTAGGTTGTAACCCTTAAGGAGTCTACAAGTATAAATAGACCCATGGCATAAGGAAATCGGAACTTCTCCTAAAGCAAGAGAACCCTGGCCGATTTCCTCCCCTATCCTCTCTCCTAAATCATCTTCCTTGCTATTGGTGTTTGTAAGCCATTAGAGGAGTGACATTTGTGACTCTAGAAGCTCCAAGACCTCAAGATCAACAAGGAACTCAAAGGTATGATTCTAGATCTGTTTCAATGTTGTTATTTAACCTAATTAGTCATTAGAAGTCTTGGATTCAAAGCATGTTTATTAGAAAGCCTAGATCTAAGCATTAGGGTTTTGCATGCGCACATAAGAAAGTTCTTATGGCTAAAACCCATCACTAAGGAGATAAGTTTACGGTCTAAGAATGTTCTTGGACCGTAAACTCAAGATTGTTCCATTTGAATAAGTTTTGGTGCATTTCTTGAAGGATTATAAGGTTCTATACTCTCATGAAAGCTTGTTGGAAGTGTTTAGGGGGAAACTAACACCTTAAATTGAGTTTACTCCCTAAGAATAGGTGTTTACGGTCCAAGCATGTGCTTGGGCCATAAGCTCATGCTTATGTCCCAATTGAAGAGTTAAAGGTGTTCTAAGTCCATGCAAACAAGTCCTTAAGTCATATCTAGGCTCCAAATGAGTTTTGGAAGGGTTTTAAGGCTCAAAACCCCTCATTACATGTGTTGACGGCCTAAGGAGGTCCTAGGACCGTAAACACATGTTTATGGTCCAAATCCTCATATTTTTCACGAATTTGAAGGCCAAAGGTGTTATACTAGAAGCTAGGATAGTTACCTTGACGATTTGGAGCTTGTTTTGGATGATTTTGGCTTGATTTCGATTTCTAGAGAGAGAAAGTAGAGAGAGTGGAAAGGCTTCAAATGAGGCTCTCTCAACTTTATATATGCTGAAATTTTGGGACACGGTGGAATTCTACCCGATACTGTCGTCAAGCAAGGCTTTTGGTCATACCCGATTTAATTATTTTTATAATTCGACGGAATAAAACGATTATTTTTCCAAATAATAAATTGGGGCGTTTCCATGGATTTCTAACGTATTTGGATAATTATTAAGTCATTTTAACAAACTCAAATAAATGACTTAATTTAATTTAATTTTTTTTTTGAAACGAACGGAAACAATTCAAGACGAAGAATTTTTAACGACGGAACGGGTTACTACAACGGAACGAACTTCGGGTTGTCACAGAAGGTTAATGACATATTTGCAAAAAGCGATTCCTGTGATGATATAGTTTCGAAGGAATGTGCAAAGGATTGATTGAAAAAGCGAAGGCTGATGTTGGTTATTGGTTTGTTTTTTGTTAATTGATCTTGGATTTACACTTCTTGACTTCGAAGGTTTGGAATCGAGATATAATGTTGATAGATTTGTATGTGCTCGTGAATGGCTTTGATGTCGATGGTTTTGACGTTGATCATACTTTCGAAATATGGGTCATGGATTGGAGTCGAGACTAAAAGGCGTATCTTAATTTCCAAGATTTTGTGTATTGGATTGAAGTTTCGAAGGTTTTTTACTTGGTATAGACTCTGACTGGAAATTTTCATTACGTGGGTAACTAATTGAAGAAGAAAACCAAGTTTCGGAATTAGTTATTAAACTTTTGAAACTTTGTCAGTTTACACCCACATTCGACATCAGGACATATTTTCGACATTTTGGAAGTGAAGAATGCAGAGCTTTCGAAATGCGTCCCTGAAGTTTCGAAATTTTGGCAGATTATACCAAATTTCGAAAATTGGCTAATTTTATGAGAAATTGAAGAATGTTCATTTCTGATCCCTGCAGTTTGTGCGAATTAACATTTTCTATTCAGTTTCGCAAATAGGGGAGAATTTCATATATTTGGTTGTTTTTGGCGCAACAGGTCCCTACAGAGTTTAGAAAATGACAATTTCTACCCGGTTTTTGGAAAATCTTGCAACTTTACCCAAAACGTCAAAAATTTCACAAATTGGAAATTTTTTGAAGCTTTTTTCGTGATTGTTTTTCCATGCAAGATTTTTGGTGATTCATTTTTGGTACACATCAAGGGGGAGTATTGTGAAGTTTTTTCCTCCGGCGCTTCTCACCCTTAATGGGTTTTATAATCATTTTTTGATTATAAAAAAGGGGAGAATGATGGGTATTCGAAGCGGGTTCATCGGATATTCATTTGCGGATTTGAAGACCGGTATTACTTCGAGGGGGAGTTTGGTCTTGATCGCGCTACCTCGTTGGAGACTGAAGTCGGGACATCCAATACTAACTTTGAGGGGGGAGAATGTTAGGGTGCAAAGTCACGCTTGGATGTGGCTTACCCTTATTGATGTGTAAATGAGTTGTCTTTCCTATAAATAGGAAGTGAGTGACACTAATATTTAGTAATGATCATTTTGGAGTGTTAGTCTAGAGAGAGAATTTATACAAGACCCATTTGTATACTCTTTCAAGATCTAATGAGAGCTTACACATATTTATTTACTCCTTGTGTTCTTGAGTTTATATGATGATTCACTAGATCTTTTCTTATTCCGCACATGTCATCATAATCAACACCACTACATATCCTTAACACCTAAGATACATAGTGGGACTTAAGTGTATGAAGTGTTGTGCCTTGATATGACCGAATACAGTTCCTTAATTGGGCAGTTATAAAAGTCATTTTCGGGTATGGCGTGAACTATGCAAAAGGCTTATGTAGTCAAGATGGGATTTGTTCCTCTTATGTGTTGAGAGTTAGATATCTAACGCGCGTTACCCAAAGTTGAATTACAAATGAGATTGATTGCAATCCAAGGCTCATGTTCAATAGGATGTCTATAACAAAGGGATAATTGATAAACTTACCTTAATACATCAATTGAAGCTTTGAAATTTTAGGAATTAGATATTGATGAATGGCGTTCTTCGTCATATGTTATTGGGGGCAGTGAAATGTTGCTAGACGTTTATCACTGTCTATATCAATCTATGATGAGTCTTGTGCAAGTGGGAGATTGGAAGATCTAGTATGTCCAAGAGTCATTATAGAATGATATTGCTAATAATATATGATCTTATAGGGTCACACCATATAGCAAGTTACCGTCAATTGATTATTTATTAGTATAATTTGAGTATTAATAAATATATCAACACTTGTATTTAATTGGAAAATTATTATTTCATGGAAATAATATTTTACTAATTGGGAATTTATTATTTGTGGAAATAATATTTATTGGAGAAATAACAACTTATGAAATATATCATAAAGTATGATTATTTATAAGTTGTATTTATATATTAATAAACTAGTTAGAGTTTATTTATATAAAAGGTAGTTTTATATAAAAGAGATATTCATACATATATGACTAGTTATATGTTATATAAATATGAGAATCACTTTATATAAATGATAGACTTTTATATAAAGTTAATATATTTATATAAACACTCAACTAGCCATGAAAAAAGAAATTAGTCATCACATTTTGTCTCCTTGACCTTATGGCCGATTTGCCTTAAGATATAGGCTAGATTTCTTTTTCATTGTTTAATATAAGTTCCATGCTCAGTTAATATCGAAAATTGAAGAGGAGATAAAAGCATGGCACACTTTTTACTTTGTTTAATGTATGTCTCATGCCTTGGAAGAGTGTTGTCCCATCCTTTCACTTTTGTGTCTCCTCCCTTTGCTTTTTGGTCTCTATATAAGGGAGGGCATGAAAGGTTAGATGGGATGCTTAAAAAAAGCCTTCATTCTTCTTCTTCTTGGCTAGCAAAACCGTGAGCATGGTGCTCATATAGGGCTGCCAAATTTTTGAGATTTAAGCCCTTTTCTTCTCCTCCATTCTCTTGCATTTTGATGTTAGATGAAGCCCCTTTGTTGCTTCACCTTTGAACATATATTTGGTATATATTTCAAAGGCTTATGAACAACAAATTACAAGTGAATACTAGCATGTTTTGATGGTTCTACTCTTGCTTGGTGGATACTTATAGAGAACTCTTGCTTTTGAGTTTCATGCCACACTTCATCAACTTCCAACCTCCCATAAGGATCAAAGTCTTCAAAGGTTGCTATGGTTTCCCTTCTATGATTTTTTTTAATCTTTTTAACTCTTGAAAAATGATCTTTGGTGGGTAAAATAGTTATAGTTTTATTCAACAATTTTAAAACTTTCGTTGTCAATTTTACCGGTTGTGAAACCAGATTTCTGAATAAAAACCCAACAAATGCTACAGTCACTCCACAGTCTTATAGCACTCCAAAGTCAGATAAATACTCCCCAACATCTTAACGAGCTCAATATTCCCAAGCACTTTCCACTAAATCCACGACCAAGTCCTCCACGACT
The DNA here is from genome assembly GCF_002870075.4 of Lactuca sativa. Lineage (NCBI taxonomy): Eukaryota > Viridiplantae > Streptophyta > Magnoliopsida > Asterales > Asteraceae > Lactuca > Lactuca sativa. The sequence goes on along the minus strand of NC_056626.2, from coordinate 6,192,549 downwards.
TTGTCAGATGACGAACAACAAAATCTCAACTAGCGAAACGGGTACCTAACCAATTCAACGACCTACTTGTACTAGAGCAATTCCCATGCGAGCTTGCAACTAGCCACACTTCGAAGGTATGAACTTGACAACTACTGATCTTACATCCACGATCAAATCAATTCCTCATTGCCTCGAAACTCTGACTTCAAGAGTTGTTCTATACATTTTTAATACTCTAGTTGACGACACGATCATTCTTAATGGAAATTGGGTTTCATAAGTAGATTGACTCTTAGGCTAGCCTATACATCTTTGGATACTTGGAAGATGGTGTTTAAAGAAAAGTATTAAAAATCATCACAATTAAGATAAAGCATCTTCGGTGTAGTTTTAAAAGAGAGAGCAATGATGAATTAGTAGAAGTGTTTGTCTAGGAACAAGTATTACATATATAGGATAGTTTCATGTATTGAAGTTCTATGATTCATAAGAAACAGGTGTTGCAAAACAATGTTAACCATCACATGGTGGTGGTTAGATAAAGTAAAAAGTGACCAAAAGAGTTTATGAAGGTCTATTGAGATTGAATAAAATATTGTATAGGATTCGATTAGGCGAACTATGATGTACAAATCAAAAGTTGGATAATTAAGACGAAGTGTAAGAGGAAGATGTAAGTTTTAGAACTGGGGATATTCTGGTGGACACTAAACATGTAGTAGAACATTGTTGTACATAATATGAAGGAAACAATTAGAAATGTGTTGGGTACGGTGTTGATTACCAAATTGAGGGAATGAATATTAGGCTGGAGGGAGTGGCTCGCCACCCTCCCTCACTAAGCCCTCGCTAAATGCTCGCTACCACACCTTAACCATGCGCCAAGATAGGCTCGTTTGTTGTTTGGCGAGAGGAAAGAGAAGAAAGAGTAAGACTGGTGGTCCCATTTGACTATATTAGCTTCAAGTGCTTGTAACTTCAGCTTAACAACTTCTACCTTTGTAAAGTTTATTTTATTTAAAAAATTAAATAAAAATATGTTTAACTTTTAAACACATCATCGCTCCATATCATCATATTAAGCTTAGTTATCCATAAAATTATGATGTGACAATGTTTTAGCACATGCTACCACTTCCTCCAACCTTATAACTGTGTATACCGTCTTTGGTGTCCTCTTCTCCGGACACCATTAACTGGATTGTCTCAACCCCTGAATAGTATATATATATATATATATATATATATATATATATATATATATATATATATAGAGAGAGAGAGAGAGAGAGAGAGAGAGAGAGAGAGAGAGTTGTGTCGAGCGTCGATTATTTATTTTTGCGATAATTTTGTTGTTATTTATTAAAATTGTCATAAAAATGATTTTTTGCTTGATTACCAAAAAATGTTTCATGAAGGTGTTTTTTTGGAAAATTTTTCTTATGATTCATCTTAATTTTGATTCATTTTATTGGTTCGCAAAAAAGTATGCATATAAAAATCTTTTTATCTTCCTTAAAAAAAAAAATTCGTTCAATCCACTCTCCAATATATGTAAAAGACATATAAGACTATTTTGCACCGAAATAGATGCACTAACAATTAACAAACCTTATATAATTGAAGTTTAGGAACAAACTAAAACTATAACTTTTGTGGGCCTACGAGATATAGTAGGTTGTTCTTTTCCATTACCGAACATACAATCTAATAACCATCATCCATTCATTTTATACGTTCCTATCACTCGTAATTAATAAATGGTGCATAATTGCATTATAATTTTGATAATTATCGTATTGTTGTCGTCTTATCTTTTGAATTTTCTTTTTTAATTTGTAAGTTTAACGGCAACTAAATGCGTCGTCATTTTCAACAACGATGATGTTAGAATAAATAATTTCGGAAGAAGATAATAAAAAGGACAAGACTAGTTTTTTTGATTACTTTTATGAGATGAGTGTCGTGTGACATGACGATATATGTGCATGTTAAATCTTCCCTGGAAAGTGAAACTTGGATTTATTTTATTTTGTTAATGGTTTAATTATTTAATAACAACTTCATTAATTAGTTTTCATTTTAATTTCTAAACCAACAATAGACCAATAGGAACACGTCTATGAAAGCTACATTGGTGATTCTTTATTGGTTAAGCAGATGAAATACAAACCTATATAAGAAATAAACTGTTCGTATTTTAAGAGAAAAAGTTTGATATTATTAACCATACAAAATGTTATTACAGAGGGTAATTTCTCATGATTACCAATCACATTCACATGCCAAATATATACACGTATAAAAGATTGTAAATACAAAAAGGCCTTGGGCCAATATATGGCTAGACTAATAACAATAATACAACACATAAATATATACTAACATCCCCCTCACTCGTAACGGAAGATGATGAGCGAACGTTTAGACTAGATCTTAAGTCAAGGAATAGAATGGATGGAAGGCATTTAGTGAATATATCGGCATACTGAGATGTGGTAGGGATGTATAAAACCTGAATATCTCCAATGACAACTTTGTCGCGGACAAAATGAATATCAATCTCGATGTGTTTGGTGCGCTGATGTTGAATGCAATTAGTAGACATGTAAACCGCACTCACATTATCACGATAGACAATCATGGCTTTAGATGGTGAAAAATGGAGTTCTCAGAGCAAATTCTGAAGCCACGATGTTTCAGCAACAAGGCTAGCCACACCTATATATTCAGCTTCAATGTTAGAGCGAGAGATGGTGGCCTGGCGCTTGGATGAACAGGAAATGATGATACTACCAAGGAGCACACAGTAACCAAATGTTGATCGACGTGTGGCAGGACAACCCCCCCCCCCCCCCCCCCCCCCAAATCTACATCAGAGTAAGCAATGAGATCACGAGACATGTAGTTGAATACCATGGTCAATAGTGCCCCGGAGGTAACGCAAAATGCATTTAAGTGCATGAAGGTGTGGTTCCCGAGGATCGTGCATGTATAGACATATCTGCTGAACTGCAAAGGCAATGTTAGGGCGAGTGAACGTGAGGTACTGAAGAGCCCCGACATTGCTCCTAAAAAGCATGGGATCAGCAACCGAAGTACCGGACGAGTCCAACTTAGCATGAGTATCTACAAGAGTATGGCATGGATTACAAGACTGCATCTGAGCACGATCAAGAATATCCAAAGTATATTTCTTCTGGCTGAGGAACATGCCTGTGGTGTTGCGCTGAACTGAGATACCCAAGAAGTAGTTAAGATCACCAAGGTCGGCCATGGAGAACTGACTGAGAGAAGTAATGAGTCGTTGTAAGAGATCCTTGGAAGAAGTAGTAAGAACAGTATCATCCACATACAGAAGAAGATATGCAAGAGAATGACCATCGCTATATATGAACATAGATGAATCACAACGACTCTGTATGAATCCGATCTAGGTAGCAAACTGAGCAAACCTATGATACCATGCATGAGGTGCCTGTTTGAGACCATATAGAGACTTATGTAGGCGACATACATAATCGTGGTGAGCCGGATCACGAAAACCGGGAGGTTGGTGCATGCAAATTGTCTCCTAAAGATGATCGTGAAGGCATTCTTCACATAAAGCTGATGAACAGGCCAATGCTGGGAAACAGCTACACTAAGAACGGTTCGGATGGTAGCCGGTTTAACCACCGAACTAAAAGTCTCATCATCAATTCCCAAACGTTGACTTTTGCCATTGGCCACCAATCAAGCCTTGTACTTGCTTAAAGAGCCATATGCATTTTGTTTCTTCTTAAGTAACTAAACTGATAGAGCAATATTAACCCCATATGTTCGTGGAACAAGAGTCCACTTGTTGTTTTTCATTAACGCATCATATTCCTCTTGCATTGTTGAATTCCAGTGAGGATCATTGAGAGCATGTAAATATGACAGGGGGAGGGACGATTCAATTTTGGTAAGAAGATTGAATCGAGTAATAGGTTTACGTATGCCATGTTTCGCTCTTGTAGACATGGGATGAGAAGAAGTGAGGGTGGGTATGTGGTCGGTGGTGACAAGGGTTGCCGGGATGGAGGGAGGAACAATCGCAGAGGAGCCGCCAGAGGCAACACAAGACGATGAAGAAGATGTGGCATCAACAAAGATGGCAGGAGGAGAGATGCAGAATTTTACTGAGCCACAGGAGATGACGACTCAAGGTCATCGAGAAAGTCATACGAAGATGTTTCATTCGGAGTGAATGAGCCGAAAGGGAACAGTCTCATCAAATACAACATGTCAAGAGATGATAATCTTTTTAGACTTGAGATCATATCATTGATAGCCTCGGTGATGAGACGGGTAGCCTAAAAAGATGCAAGGAGAAGTTCAAGGAGCAAGTTTGTGAGTGAGGTTAAGATGAGGGTAACATAAGCAACCGAAGACTCTAAGGTGAGAATATGTTGGGTGTTTTTTAAACAACTTGAAATGTGGACTGAAATTATTAATGGATGTACATGGAAAAATATTTAATAACTGACATGCCATGTGAAGATTTTCCACCCAAAATGTGGGTGGAAGATGAGAATGTTAAAGAAGGGTACGGACAATGTTGTTAATAGTTCTTAACATGCGTTCAGACTTACCATTTTGTTGGGACGTGTAAGGGCATGAAAAGCGCATATAAATACCATTAGAGTCATAAAGATCACGAAAGGCACGGTTATTATACTCTCCCCCATTATCACATTGAAAAGCTTTAATGTCGCGATTAAATTGATTACGAACAAAAGCAAGAAAGTGAACAAATTTAGTAAACACACCAGATTTATGTTGTAAAGGATACACCCAAACGTAATGAGAGAAATGATCTAGAAAAATAACATAATATTTCAAACCACTATGACTCACCAAGGGAGAAGTCCAAACATCAGAATGTACCAAATCAAAAGGAAAGGAAACAATAATCAGAAAGACTAAATGGAAGTCGAACATGTTTGCCTGCTTGACAAGAAGAGCAATGATGGTTGGACTTAGTTTTATTACATTGGATAAATTTACTAGAAATTAATTGTTTAAAAACAGGATCGCCAGGATGACCAAGACGTTGTTGCCAAACAGATGGACCAATAACAATAAGGGCTTGATGAGACGGAGCGGTAATGGGGTAGAGATCACCAGAGCTATCACAACGGAGAAGAACCTCCTTGGTCAGGAAGTCCTTCACACTCAGTATCATATGATCCATCTTACTATAATCCACACACAGATCGAGACACACATGTAAAACCAACCACGTACTACAAACCCTCTTATTGCCAACAACCAATCATGAAACACAATTTAATTGAGTTCCACCTCCGACAACATTTTCAACATTCCTTACCTCTGAAGACTTCTCCGATCATATTTTTCGGTTATCTTCTCTGGCCAAGCATGAGTTTTCCGGCCGTGACAAATTTTAAGTTCATCTATGACAGATTTTTGGAACATACGCATCTGAAACACATGTAAAATCAAGTTCATAGATGGTTTGGAACAAATCTGAAACACATGTGAAATCAAGTTCATCCATGGAAGATTTCGAGTTCATCCATGGTAAAATTTTCAGCTCTCATTTATGGAACCCTTCATCTTCCTTGAGTTTCAACCCTTCAAAACATAATTGGAATCGATTTTGTTTCCGATGAAGAAATCCTAACAAGAATCAAACTCATCTCGGGTTCGCATATGGTAGATTTCAGTTCTCGTTTCTAAACCCATTCATCTTCAGTGAATTAAAACCCTTCAAACACACATTTGGAATTGATTTCGAATTTAAAATACAATTACGATACTGATGATTGATTTCAAACCCACATATGGAATGGATTTTGTTTCCGATGGACAATTTCAAATACATATCTAAAAATGAACTCAATTTCAAACACACATCTGATGAACAATTTTGTTTTTGAAGAAATCCTAAATTAAACCCTAACTCATTTCTAACGATGAACCAACTCTAACAAGAATCAAATATTTGAATCATTTTGTGTGTGTGTTTGTGTGTTCTTCAGCCGTGAACACATACAAGAACCCACGAATCTGTAACCAAATTGAAGTTTGAAGGTTGAAATCGTTGCTTTTCAGTTCGATTTCTAGATCTGTGATTGTGTATTTAAACCCCGACTTATGGGTTTGTTTCAGAGAGAGAGAGAGAGAGAGAGAGGAAATCTAGAAAATATATCAAAAACTCATCTGGCTGGAAAATCGATTATGGCCAAAGAAGATGACCAAAAAAATCATACTTGACCGGAGAAGATGTCGAAAACCGGAAAAACTCTATATTACCGATCATAATGGTATGTTTTAAACAAAAAAAAAAACCATATATCAAGATTAACAATACACCAAAAAAATTAAGTAACAAAATATGTACCAAAGATAAAATTTATTACTCTATCAACTCATTATCTTAAAAAATGACTTGAAACCACGGTTTTTATACGATCCTAAGGACCATTTTTGCAATTTTATCTTAGGGAAAATGACTTAGGAGGGTGACTACATTTTATCCGTGTTCACATATTGACAACTTCTTCTTTTTGTACATAATAAAGCAATTAACTTGTTTTAACTGTTTAAATTACACCAATATTACCGACTAATACCTGTTTTAACCGGTAACTCAAAAGGAAAATGACTTAGAAGGGTAACTACCTCTTATCTGTGTTCACATATTGGCAACTTCTTATTTTTTTGTACATAAGAAAGCAACTAACTTGTTTTAAATGTGTAACATCCCAAAAATCATGACCAAAAATTTCGTTTTTAATTTAATACTAAAACCATAATTGTCAAACCATTAATTTAATACTCCGACATTGAGCCTCACCCGTATTCAGGCCCGCCTGACATCGAGCCCCGCTCGGTATACATATATGTCTCTCTTAGGCCCCGCCTGTCTCCGGGCCCCGCCCGCTAAACACATACAATCATATAACATGCTAACACATAAAGAAACATACTCTAGTGTATCCTTGTCCTAAGAAACATACTCTGCTAATAATGAGACATGGAACTTCGTCCGTACTCAGCTAGTTCCAGCCAAGACTTCAGCAGTGCAACATGAGTCTCCTCACTGTGTGAATGGGTCTAAAGCCACAATGTCAGCCCATGTAGTCTATGAGTAGGAAGACTCGGGGGTTAGCCCTAGGCATTGTATGCTAGTATGTTATTCCAGACCAAGGTCTGATGTCGGGTGGATGCCCGAGGAATGTTTGCATGTTAGATTATACTTGTTGTTTGTGTGATACTTGTATGTGTCTGGTAGAGAGGTGGGTGTGGGCGAGGTCTCGTATCTTGTCACTAGCTGAGTACGGACGATGTTCCGTATCTCATTATTAGCAGAGTATGTTTCTTAGGACAGAGATACAGCAGAGTATGTTTCTTTATGTGTTAGCATGTTATATGATTGTATGTGTTTAGCGGGCGGGGCCCGGAGACAGACGGGGCCTAAGAGAGACAGATCTGTATACCGAGCGGGGCCTGATGTCGGGCGGGGCCCAATGCCGGAGTATTAAATTAATGGTTTGACAATTATGGTTTTAGTATTAAATTAAAAACAAAATTTTTGGTCATGATTTTTGGGATGTTACACAGTTAAAACAAGTTAGTTGTTTTTTTATGTACAAAAAATAAGAAGTTGACAATATATGAACACGGATAAGAGGTAGTTACCCTCCTAAGTCATTTTCCCTTTGAGTTACCTGTTTTAGCCGGTAATATTGGTGTAATTTAAACAGTTAAAACAATTTAATTGTTTTATTATGTACAGAAGAAGTTGCCGATATGTGAACGAGGTAGCTACCTCCTAAGTCATTTTCCCTTTTATCTTATCGTTATTTGCTTTTCTTATAACGACATCGTATGCGGCCTTTTGCGTTTCCATTGCTGTTTCCGTCTCAATCAAAAATTTTGGGGATAAAAAATCAAGGGGAGCTCGATCTGGTCGAAGACGAAGAAGAAGCATCAATAAGATCGAGAGTGTAGCGAAAATGGTGAACATGACGACTTTTTTCGGGATGTCGCTTGGCGCTTTTGTGTTCTGGCAATCAATGGATAAAGTTCATGTCTGGATCGCTCTTCATCAGGACGAGAAGGTCTTACAATCTATATATCTACATATATTTATCTATCCATTTTTGCTTATCTAGCTATGTGATTTGATTTTAATCATACTTGGAATGTATTGGTATGATTTTCTAAGTTAGGGTTCCGATTATATCCAGCTGGATAATTCATTCATTTGTGTATCTGATCAGTAAATATCAGTAATATCAACTTATTCAAGGTTTGGATTTTGGATTATGAACCGGAATTGGTTGTCATTTAGTTTAACGATTGAATTATTATTTTTTTCTGCTCAGATTCCATGGATCAGAGCAAAATTAGTTCAAAATATATATATTCCAATTTACCTTTCAACTCCAGACCTAGAATTGGGTACTTGCAAATAGTATGTTCATGAATCTGATACTACTCAATAGCTCTTAGTAAGATGTTAATGAATTGTTTGAACTTTGGAAGAGATCTTTCACACCTATATTACTTTCTTGAGATGAGAAGAGAGGTATTCTTTGATACATTTGATAACAGAATGATATGAATTTGGTTTATATGTTTTGCAGCAAGAAAGAATGGAGAAGGAAGCAGAGATCAGGAGAGTGAGGGAACAGCTGCTACAAGAGAACAAGGAAAGAGACCCTCTTGCTTAAGTTTCCAAAATCATTTATGATTTTATGGTTTATGATTTTTCCTTAAAACTTTATGTATTAAGCAGATACACACCAATGATTGTTGTTGAATAAGTTTCTCTTTCTTTGTGCTCTCAACAATTGATATGTTTGTTACTTGTTGCACTGGTAACTCCTGCTAAAGGAAGGAGCATAGCAACAAGTTTTTCAACTCTCACTCTCTATGATTATCATATGAATGCTCATCACCTGTTAAGATTATATGTTTGGCAATAAGCTTTTTTGGAATATCTATGGGAAGGAGGGGTAAAATAGTCTTTTGACACATGTGGAGGTTAAGGGAGTAAGTAGGGTGGGTGTGTTTGGCAATAAGCTTTTTTTTGAGTGTTTTTGGTAAGTTGTTTTCTTCCAACTTACATGAAAATGTTTATAACTTATTATATCTTGAAATCAGTTAACCCGATTATATGTGGAAATGTATCATTGTGTTTCTTTTTACATGGTCAAACACACATAAGTTTACCATTTTACCCCTATCAAACATCACGAAGACACGACTGAAATGTGACATTGGAAGAAATTTCATGGAGGAATCAACCACTAATACTAAGAGCAAAATAATTTGTTAATGGATCATTTGGATCATAGAGGTATGTTTTGATATTTTTCTTCTAAACTTGTAATTGATCAAATTGGTAAAAACCTTTGTATGTTAATGGCTTTAAAGTGATAAATTGTGGTTAGAAATCACTAGGAAATTTCTAAATTCCACTATATTGCAAAAATATTCACTGACGAAAGGCTGCAGGAAAAAGAAAAAGCTAATATAATACTGTAAAAACTTAATTTTCTTTGCAAAATATGGAATTTTCAAAAAATCTATAAAATGTTTTGTGGTAGGGACTATTAATAGAACTCTTTCATAATTTCCATAAAAAAAACCGATGATCACTATTAATTAATAATAATTTAATTTATTAATAAGGTTATACAAGAGTTTGTATACATTCGTAACATTTTCGACAGGTTTTGGCTCGATTATATTTTATTATTTTTAATATGTTAAAAGAGAGTATTAACTCTCGCTTGTAGATAGATTCGTAAAATTGTTTATTCTTCTGCCTGATCAAAATTCTCAACAATGATTCCATGAGTGGGCCATCTCCTTTGACAAGCCCATGTAGATGGGAGTTTAAACTTTAATTGTTTGGGAATTCTTTTCATTTTATTGGCTTTTCTAAAGAGCCAATAGTTTCTGGTTTGTGAAAATCATTTTTTTTAAAAGTTGGTATTTTTCAAACATTTTTTAACTTATTGATTTTTCAAAAATTTAATAAGTTAATAAATTATTTAAAAATCGGTGAGTAGGAAGGCCACATCCAAAATTTTATATTTTTGAGCCTAATATGTTTAAAAATAAAGTTTAGGGGGTACTTCTAACAAAAAAATCTTTGTGTGTGTGTGTGTGTGTGTGTGTGGGGGGGGGGGGGGGGGGTGTTTTATGAATTGAGTGTTAATCGACTTTAGAAGAAAATAAGAGTTTTTTTTTGTACGAATTGATCACCGAACTTGGTTTTTTTTTTTTTTTTTTTTTTTTTTTTTTTTTTTTTTTATAGGGGTACAATGTGAATTTTTTTGGTCTAAAAGGTCACTGAATCGGCTACTACAGGTTGACAGGGACCAAAAGAGCAGGTCGTATGCTAGTTTAGGGACACATAAAGTCCGACAAAAATTTTAGGGACTCAACGGGTAAAACCCTAGAAAGTTCGTAGGGCATTTGTGTCATTTTCCCTTCAATTAAAATATAAGAGGGACAAAAAAAAAACCTCATTGTATGAGATCAAAATCATTTGTTAATGTGATTGTGGGAGATTCTTCAATGTACTAGTGGAAGGAGAATGTTTATGTCATAAAATCGATGGTCTCAAAGTTATTGTATGTTTTTCATTGAAACAAAAAGGCATGGAGGCGATACATAAATACAGGAAGAGAAGAAAACAAAAAGGAAGTCAACCTAAATTAGAGGCAAGAAATACGGTGGTCAAACAATATGTATGCGAAGCAAATCATAGTATATATGGATAAAATAGTATTCCAATATGGTAGTCAAACAATATGTATGGGAAGCAAATCTGAGTTGTTGAGTCCCTAATCCTTTCGTCAGAAGATCGACGATTTGCATGGAGGTGGCAATTTGAAGAGGTTTAAGTTCTTGTGACTCGGCCCTTTCCCAGATAAAACAGAAGTTCATCCCTACATGTTTGGTTCGTTTGTGAAAAACTGAGTTGTTTGCAATGCGACGAGCTGCCTTGTTGTCACAAAATAAGGGGGTCAGTTTTGTGGAGAAGATGTCCAACCTGGTTAGGAGCTATCTAACCCAAAGGACTTCACTAACAGTTGATGTCATGGACCAATATTCTGCTTCGGCAGAGGAGCAAGATACAACCGATTGTTTCTTGGTCTTCCAAGAGATAGGTGCCCCTCCTAGAAGAAGTAAGTATCATGTTCGAGATTTTCTAGTGGATGTCTAGTCAGAGTCACAATACGAAGTAAGAGTATAACCTCCTTCACATGGGAAAATAATGCCTTGCCCCAGTGTTCCCTTCATATACCTAAGAACTCTGTGAACTGCGTTCATGTGGGGTTTTCTTGGATCTGCAACAACCTGACTCAAAACATTAATCGAGCAACTGATATCCGATCTTGTGGCTTAAAAATATAGCAACCGCCTAAATACTTGATGGTATTACCCAATGTCTGCCTTTGGTTCATTCTCGGCTTTGTGTAAATTGAGATTTAACTGATATAAAAGGGGCTTGTCTTATAACCTTGCCGACCACAATCTTCTAGAATGTCAAGGATGTACTTTCTTTGACTCAGAACCAACCCCTTCGAGGTCCAATCTACTTCAATCCCATGAATATACTTGAGATTACTGAGGTCCTTTATACTAAATATTTTATTGAGCCCATCCTTTGTTTCTTGCATCCTTCTCGTGTTGTTCCCTACCATGGCGACATCATCGACATAAATAAGGGTTTCCACGAAACCTTTTCTTGTTTGTAAATGAAAAGAGAATGGTCGGCCTTAGATTATTTAAAGTCGAGGTCGAGTAGAGCATTGTTGAAGTTTTAATACCAATTGGGAGACACTTGCGTCAAATCGTACAACAATTTTCTTAGCCTACAAACTCTTGTCTCTCCTTCCTTAGAAAAGCCTTGATGGACCTTCATATAAACTTCTTCATTTAGATTGTCGTGAAGTAACGTGTTGTTGATATCGAGTTGGTGGATGGCCTAATTTTTCTTGACGACCACTACTAGGAGAGTTCTCATAGTGACTAGCTTTGCTACCAGGGCAAAAGTATCATGATAGTCAACTCCTTCTAATTGTGTAACCCCTTAGTAACTAACTGGGTCTTGTATCTTTCAACTTCTCCATTAGGTTTGTATTTCACTTCGTATACCCATTTCAAATCACTAGTGTGCTTTCCTTCAGGCAGTTCTTCTAGAGTTCATGTGTCATTCTTTTCTAGAGCGTGTATTTCATTTTTCATGGCTTCTTTCCATTTTTCACTTTTGACAGCCTGAAAGAAATATTGTGGCATATTGTTAGAAACAACGGAAGCAAAGCAAGTTTTATGAGTATCAGATAAATGTTTGTATGAGACAAGTTAGTTAAGGGATGTACCGTGGAGGATACTTGATTTGGTGTTGCTTGTAAGTGGTTAACTGATGGGGGAAGTTAGACAAAATAATCGTTGAAACGTTTTGGTTGTGACTTGCTCCTTTTCTCCTGCAATGGATCAACGTGTCGGATTGTTCGTTTGGTCCTCCTGTTTGGGCTTCATTGTCTTCACTTTGATTTAAGTCAGCCTCCTCCCTTGGGCTTTCGGTTCCAGTCGAGACCCCAACATTACTAGCTTCTTCATTGTTTGTGGTTTCATCATGGATGAGCCCATCATGAGGTTCGAACAATTCGGCGGTTTCATGGGATAAGAGGTCAAAAAAGGAATTTATCTTCATGAAATTTCACGTCCCAGGAGACCACTATTTTCTTATTTTCAGGATAAAAAATTTTATATCCTTTGGTCCTTGGCGGAGTGGCGGGTAACCTAAAACTACCTCAGGCCTCCCTCACGCTTTGAACTTGTCTCCTATGGTCTCAGTGCTTCTATAGTAGACCAAGCAACCGAACACCTTCATGAAACCATAGTTTGATTTTCGTTTAAAGATGATTTCGTATTGTGTTTTGTTTCCGGTTACTCTTGAATGTAATTAGTTAATGATGTAAAAAGCCATTAGAACACACTTGTAATGCCCCACGAGTTCGGGCTAGACATTTTAAGCATTATAAAATATAAATTAATATTCTTTTTCACGAATAATTAAATATTGCATAGGATAATCGTAAATAAATACGAATCATTCAGACGCAATACGAGCTATATAAATGATATTTATATATTCCGTACATGTGTTATGGAAAAATATTATGGGTTTATCATATTTGTATAAAACAATATTATAAATTTAACAAATTATGATAAATAAGCATTTAAAGACTATTTAGAATAAATAGTCTTGATGAAAGTTGTAGTGGTCGTAATGACGATTTTGGCGGTATAAAGAACACTCAAATCTACTTCATATAAAGAAGTTATAATTTTTTGAAGTTTCGTGTTCGGCCCTATATGGAAAAATGTGCCATAAAATATGAATCAAAGACATGTTTCTTATTAGCTTAAGTAATCTAAATGAAAGTCGTGGTAATCAAAATTACAAAAGTGTGCATATAAAGAACGTCTAAATCTGACTTCATATGAGGAAACTATGATTTTTCGAAGTTTCATTGTGACACAATACATCAGTGTACGACATAGAAATCGAAATCAAAATTAGTTGAATGTTAGCCAAAAAATGCAAACGAGAGTTGAAGATCTCATAAATATAAATTTGTCGATTTAAAGACAGTCGAGAACGGAGTTCGTATGAAGGAGTTATTATTTTTGCATGGATTTTGGATTTTAATAGTGTAATATCTATAACAATATGAAAGTAAAATAGATTGAGAATTATCTATTCATATCTAAAGGAAAGTTATAGTACTCAGTAATACCTATGCGTGGATATAAAGAACGTCGAAAATAGAGCTCGCATGTGAAAGTTATGGTTTTTTAAAAAATTTACGAAAATACTTGTGTACGATGACATAGCGGCCCAAGAGCGTACCACGTTGCAAGGCGGTAGCTTCTTCCCCCATCCGATACGGATTTGTCACCATAGAGTCATCGACAAGTGGCCTTACCACTTGATGACACATGTCAAGGTTGGAATGGTAATAGATAAAGTGATGCGGCCCAATGACTATCGAACACGTGTCAGCACGTGGCAGAAGCAACATCGACCAGGCGCAGCATACCTACGGATTAGGGTGTGGCACGCCCCATGTCAGTCTATAAATAAATGTGAAATTTGTTTATTCTTCCTCACATGTTACTCCAAAAATCTTTGGAAACCTGTCACACCCCGAGTTCGATATTTCTGAGTTTTTGAGCACTTTAGCAGGGCTTTGAGCCATCAGAGAGCCCAGAGAAAAAAAGCTTTCAGTTCTGATGTTCTGCCCGTGCAGCCGGTTCTTCGCTAGAAACTCTATAAGTTAAGCTGCACTTACTACACTTTAACTGTAACTGATGTTTAAGTTCATTATCATTATTATGAACATATAAACAAGATTTATCAGTGGTTTCAAGTCATAATATTGATTGATATACTTACGGGAGTGATGTCTATGCTAGATCTAGTGAGGTGTTTAAAGTGGACTTTCCAAACAGGATATATTATATACCAAACGGATCCTACCACCGATATGCTCTTACCTAGTTGTTCATTATTTGATAGAACTTGATGTATTTCGTGGGATTTTAGAAGGATCTAGAAATTGTTCATTATATGCTCTTACGGGAGTGATGTCTATGCTAGATCTAGTGATGTGTTTAAAGTGGACTTTCCAAACAGGATATATTATATACCAAACGGATCCTACCACCGATATGCTCTTACCTAGTTGTTCATTATTTGATAGAACTTGATATATTTTGTGGGATTTTTGAAGGATCTAGAAAAAATTTATATGCCTATAAATACTAACGAATATGAAGTATTCATATTTAGGTTATTTAAAAGGGATAAGATGAAGTATTAGTCGAGGAGCTAGCTTTCCCGAGGATCTTCAACCTCAATCATGTGAGTGCATAGTTACTTTCATGAACACTATTTTAATACAAGCATTTATTAGAGGTATTAAATATATGTTGAAAGTTTATATGTGAATTATATGTTTATTAACTGGAATATGTGTTAGATGTATATTTGATGACATACGTTGTGCAAAACAGATATGGTTCTATATGTTAAGATGTATATATGATATTGATAACAGAATTATTATTACTGAGAAGATTAACGTATATTAAATAACTAGTAATTTGTGATAAATATACTCACTAAACTACGATAGTGTCGAATAAACATAGCAGGTATTGGATGTTGATTACAAAGATTGTAGTCTGTAACGCCCGTGTTTCTAGGCTAGACATTAATAACGATGTAACAGTCTAGGTTAACATTTGTAACTCGTTTTGAAATAATAAAAATGTATTATTTGAGTATTATGTGTTTTATGCTTAATTATGTGACTTAAATGAATTAAGGATAAAAATAAACGTTAAAATAAAATATTAGATAAACCCAATATCTATAAAGGAAGTTCAAGCGGTCGTGACAAGGATTCCGGATATATAAAGAATGCTGAAATCCGAGTTATAACGAAGAAGTTATGACATGTCGAAGTTTCGCGACAGAACCGGTAAGACACTACATGACGTAAATAGTGAATTTACGATAGAGCGATTTTTAGCCTTATTGATCTGAACGAAAGTCATAGAATACGTTAAACTGAGAGCATGCATGAAAAGAACGTCTAAATCTGACTTCGTATGAGGAAGTTATGATTTTTCAAAGTTTCGACTTAGCAGTATGCAACCCAAGGTTCGAATATGAGATCAAGTGATTTCTAGCCGAGACAATCTAAACGAGAATCGAAGATCTCGTTAATAGTAGTGCAACGGTAAAAAGACAGACGAAAACGGACGTCGGATAAAGAAGTTATGAATTTATAACGAACTTTTCCTGTCCCGACCTACTAAAAATATAACTTTAAAAATATAGTCAAAATTAGCCGACGAAGTCTAAACGAAAGTTGAAGAGCATAGTCTCACCTACGTGTGGATATAAAGAACGTCAAAAACGGAGCTCGTATACAAAAGATATGTATTTTTGAAGTTTTTAAATAAAAATTTGAAGCTTATCCGAAGGGAACGCCCCACGTTCAGAAGGGGAACGCCCCACGTTCGTTTTGCTCAGCCTCGGATGAGCCACGTCGTAGTTGACACAATCTGGCATCAGACAAAGAACCTCACCCCCGTTTCTATGCGCTGCGTCCGAAGGAACGCCCAGTGTACCTCGCAGGAATTCCCTGCATACCGAGGGCCAGACTCCTCCTATAAATAGGATGCAAGGCCAGCCGTTAATGGTTGCTAATTTTTCATCCTTCACCCCTTAAACTTTCTTTTATTTTGCAAGAAATACCTCCGAAGTCTTGGTATCATCCCGAAGCCCCAAAGATCCCGAGAAAAAGTGTTTTCGAGCCGAAACTCTACTCGCGTGAAACCCGGTTTTTGAGAGAACATCCTGGTTTCATCGAAGAATATTACTTTAAAGAGTCGTAGTGTTGTCCGATCATCGTCTTATCAGGTGAGTGTATATTCATTTTCTTCTAACACATAGATACGAAGTATTCTCTGTAAAATACGTGTTATGTGTTTATATATTATTTATTTATTTGAGATAAGTGTTGAATGAATGTTTTATACACGTTTTAAGCTATATATGTATTTTTTGTATCTACAAATATGTTGGGTGAAACATGGGTAGATAGTTGAGGTGTGATTAAATAAAATGATGAGAGGCATCGGTGTTGTTGCTGATTCAGTCATCTAGCGGATTTTAGATGACGACCACGAACTCTTCTAGACAGTCCAGTGGAATGCTGGCAGGCTCGCCACCTGTAGGTGTTATTGAACTTAGGTGTTCAATTGTTGTACTCCATCCCCCACATGGTTGCCTTATTTGACATAAATTGTTAGGAAACCCCCAAAGCAGTGTTGTCGCCCCGATGAAAATCCTTAGGCTAGGCCCCTTGTGATAGTTGTTTTAGGGACGTAAAGTGAGGACATCGGGAATGGGTAATTAGGTTATTGTTGGTTGATGAAATTAATATAATTATTTATTATGGGTTGAAAACCCTATATCCTCACCAGGCTCCCAAGCCTAACCCACTCAGTTTTCTTTGTACTACAGGTAGTGGCACCAGAGCATAAGTTGGATGACTTATCAATATATTTTGGATTATAGACGAGTAGTTGTAAATAACTGTTGTAAGGTCTATTTTGTACTGTTTATGCTTTTAGTCTGTATTGGAACATGACATCCCGAGATTTTGTTATATAACGAAAATACATTTCTTTAAGAATTGCTTTGATAAATTTTTATCATATTTTGTTTTGGGAACAAATTTCGCAACTCTTTTAATCAAATGATTACTCTAAATTATTTTAAAAGCATAAATTAAATCAGTCTTTTCTGACCGTGAATTTGGGGATGTCACATAGTCTAATCTAGTTTTAAAGTAATACGTACAAAGGATGTATAGATCCAATTAAGTTGGATAATATTCATACTCTATATTGAGATAGTATCGTGAATCTTGTATTCATAATGAATATTCAATTGGTCTAATTACAAACTACATTTTGTCAATGACATTTTGTTAAGTTGAAAGAGTGTTGATTTTACCCTTTATTGTAAAGATATTACAAATCATAAAAATTTGTATTGAAGGTTAATTATGGGTAATGTTATATTGTCTAGTTATAAACTAAGACCCAAAAGAAATGTTTAGTTCAATTAGATTTGGATATGGGTTAGAATCATATTAAGGGTATGTATGAGATGGGAACGGAGAATAGAACTCCGTTCAATGACATTAATGATCGGTGGGGTATGTTTTAAGTACATGAGTACTATATTAGTATCCCCCTCCTTTTTAGACAACCATGAATGGTATGCTTATATTAGGTAGCCATTAGGTGCATGGATGACCAATTATCTGTCAGAGTAGGATGACGGCCACCGACTAAACTCAGTCTTATGGAATACGCTAGCAGACTTATAGTCTATAAGTATTAATGAATTATACAAATACGAGTAGGTTGGATTGTATATTCATTCAATGCATGAAATCCCCTTCATGGTTGTCTTTATTAACCAACACCTGCTGCCAAGGACTCCCTGGAGCAATATAGTCATTCGTTGTTTGAAGTGATCCATTAAGATAGATCTTTTAAGACCACTGTATTAGGATGTGAGGATCAATGGGATGGGTAATTCATGGAAAAATGTATTATAGATATTTATGACGTGTTGTTGGATAAAGGTTGGTTTTGTAGGTTTATTATTTGTAGTTTATTATCATAATAATATTGAGGGATTGAAAACACTATGTATCTCACCAGGTTTCCCAATCTAACCCACTTAATTTATATGCATCACAGGTAGAGGAATTAAGACTAATTAAGACTTGAGTAGGATGCTGAGGGATTGAAGAGAAGACCTGCAAAAGTATTCAGGACCTTTAGGTCTTTACGTTGTAACTTATGTACTATATTGATTATGACATCCTTAGTTTGAGACAATCATTTGTACTAAAAAATGTTTTAATATATTGGGATTTTCCACAAACCAATACATTGTGACTCTTTAAAGCGTTAAGTATTTTTTCGGTTCTGGAAAAAGTAGGGATGTCACAACACTCGCCCAAAATCTTTTGGGTAAGTTGGCTTCAAATCTAATTGTTCGGGCAGTTTCGAGTAAGTGTCTATGTTTTCATTCCACAACTGATGTGTGATTATATATATATATATATATATATATATATATATATATATTATTGCTCAAGTTTTAAATTTAGAAAACTAAATTTATCGCAACCAGACTAACACACACATTAGAGTGGACCTAATCGTGTAATAGTATAGTTGTGGTAAGAACAGGTGTCGAACACTAGGGGAACGGTGGTGAATTAATTTGGAGTTTTTGATTATAGGTTAAACTAAACACACGAAAGAAATAAAGAAATGTTTTATTAAATACTTTGAATACCACTTAACTGGAAGACAAATTTCTTTAGGTACTTTGGTTTAGCTAAATTTCATCTCAAATTAATGGTTAACTACTAATACCATGGATATCTATTCATTATTCACCGATTCCTAATATGGATAGTGTCATATTCATAACAATTAATCCTTTGATTTCAACACAGCTATTAATTCATTGATTAGGAGAACAAACAATCATGCAAATCAATATTCAGTTCATATGAAGCAAGATTTGATCTTATTTAACCCTAATGTTAATAAAAGTTAAATCATGCAGAGAATGGTCATTCTGCTCATGCACACACATTAAAGTTCATTACTTTATCTCCTAACCCTAGGTTTTGGTCAAAACTCTATTCATAATCACCGATGGTTACTGGACAACTATGATTCAAATTAACTCAGCCAGAAAGTCATCTAAACTTTATTAATTCAGCAATAGGAAACAAAACAACAATCTTTAAGACATATGGATCTTCAATCAAACTTGACAAAATAAATTAAATAAGAATAAACAATCCAAATAGCAATTAAACCATAAATTCAAAGATTGGTTCAGTGATAAACACAAAGTAAAAGGTTTTTACACCTAAATCAGAAAGCAAACACATAATGGAATCACAATGGAATGCTATACATGGTCACGATAACAAACCACATGATTACCGACATGAATCCGCTCTCCAATCCCATAGATATTTTCTCCATATCAACAACCCCATTTTGTTGTAAGGTGTTAGGACACGTCGCCTCAAGTAAAATCTCTTCCTTATTGTAAACTTTTAACATTTCATTCAACGTGAACTCACCACCATTGTCGCACCTGATTCTTATAGAATTACCGAATTGGGTTTTTATCATTTTATTATTATTAACTAAACACTTGCTGAAAGAAATATTACTAAGAAAATCAATATGGGTAAGTTTGTCACTAGAAACATGGCCCAATCGTTTATGCCAAGCATCAACAGTCTTCGTGAAGGCTTTCTTCTCGGCTTCAAACATTTCCATTAAATAGAGACCCTTTTTATATTCACCAGTATCAATCAAGTCCCTCTTGTAGAGTTTTTGCACAGCATAAAATCCGGGAAAAATGTTATGGTTGATTGAATATCTTGGCATAAGCGACTAATAGATAAAAGATTACATGTGAATTTAGGGATGTGCAAAATGCCTCTTATCTTTGTCCACCCTGGTAAGATACATTCTCCCTTTCCCTCAACAGGTATAACATCTTCGAACAAAATGACGACCAAAGTTTCATTTTGAGTTTCAATCTTGTTTTCAAGGATGTTTTTATTGTGTGTAATATGCTCGGTAAAGCCTGAATCAATTATCCACTCAACATTATAATTAGTTTTACCTTTCACGCATGACATCGGAGTCTTGTTTTCATTGCTTGTGTTCCCACTTTCTATAAAATGTTTCAAGAAAGACTTATATTGTTTGTTAGTCAAACCTAGAATAGGACATAAACTAGTATCAATGCCAGCTACTTTGGGCTTGGTTTCATCATGTTTTTTGTTTCTTGGACACCAATCGGGATATCCGATTTGTTTGGTTGTGTCCGTATTTCCCACAAAAGTTGAAATGTTCAGTGACATCACAACGTTTGTTTTCTTTTGAGAAAGGCTTATCACGACATTGGCCCATACTTTTTTCTCTTCGGTTAGGCATGAAGGTATTGAACGCATCGGATTCAGTGGGTGTCCTTTTATTAGTGGAAATATTATCTTTGGCATTAATTTTCAACAACAAGATGATAATAATTTTTGAGACTTTGGCTTTGACTCACTGCAGCAATATGTATTCTAATCATACAAAAATTATCATCATGTCCCATAAGGAACTCATACATTCTTTCCTTTTCCCTAAAATTATTCATCATTTTTCCTATGTCACACGTGTAACCAATACATGTACATCGAGGAATAGACAAAACGGATTGCATCTTGTCCCATAAATTGTGCAACTTAGTATAGTAAGTGGAAACAAACATACTGTAACACCCACTTCTCAAAGTGGATCAACTGAAGACTTAATAGGATCATATATGGGGCTTTTGGATAAAACCATATGCCACGACGTGGCACATGGGTTACCACGATGTGGCCATAGCTATAACACCAAGTTCCCAGGTATATACTTCTTTTGTTAATATGGGTTTTCAATCTCATGGTGGATATTTGTTGGCCACGATGTGAGCATGAGGGCCTCACGACGTGGCGATGCCTAATGAAAACGCACATCTCGTTCGATTGCCATGACATGACATTATATTAGTCATGACATGATAGCCTCCTGCATGCATAACCCTAACTTTCCAGGCCTTAATCCTTATTTAAGGGAAGTGAGGGCTATGGTTTGCACACCCTCAGCCTCTATCACCTCCCTTCCACCCTCAAAGAAACCCTAGCCTCCAATGAGTACCTTTTTGAAGCTTTAGGAGTTTTGTGACCTTGAAGGAGAAGAATAAGGTGTTCGTGAGCATTGATTTAGCAAGAAAACCTCCCCATCATCTTGTTTCACGCCTTATGGACCTTTGTAAGTCCTCAAGTTGTTATCTTTTGTGTTCAAACCTTTTGGATCTAGGATTTGGGGCTTATTTTTCATGTTCTTATTGGTTTGGATGAGTGGATTCCATAAAGTTAGCAACTTTATGGATCCTTGAGGTATTTTCCAGATCTAATGTTTTATGGTGTTTTTGGTCTCATGCACAAGTTTGTGTTCATTTCTTCCATGTTGTTGACCTAGATTGGAAGAGACATGCATTGGTCACGCATGTACATAAAGCATCGATTTTGATGATGCATTAGGTGTAGGAAAGCCTTCTGAAAATTATGGATGTGTAACATCCCGACAACGAGGTATCCCTACATTTAACCCTAGTATAAAGAAATATTGCATTTCGACCTTGGAATAAGTTTTGTTTGTAAATTGTTCGCATGTGACACTTAAGGAAGAAAATCACTCTACATGAGTACACTCGGCGTACTCCCAGAGTATGCTGGGAGTAAGGTCCCTAAATGAAAAACATCGTCGTTTTGAGTACGTTGGGCGTACACTAGTGTGCGTTGGGCGTACTCAATCTTGATGAAAACCCTAATGTATAGTGTTTTTGCATTATTTAATCACCTTTATATCCTCAAGGCCTTTCCTTTCATCGGCCTCCATCACTCATCTCGACCCTTGCAAACCCTAACCTCTTGTGTAGACATTTTAAACTTGTGTGTGTGTGTGTGTTTTTGGTGACATTGAAGGAAGGGTAATGTGGTGGAATCATCTTAGGAACTCAAAGGGAGATTTAATCTAGAATTACCCCCCCCCCCCCTCAGACATCATTTGGAGTTAAAAAGCTTTGACCTTGATAAATATTGCTCTGAGTTCTTATTATGGTTAAGCTGCATGCATTTCGGTCCCTTTTGCTTGGTGTTCTTGATTATGGTCTACTCAAGACTTCATGAGCTGTCCTTTTAGAGGTTTTAGAGTAGCTTGAGTCATAAAAATGGGTTCTTTGTAGTTAATATCCTTTCATGCATGAACTAGTAAGTATTAATGGGTTAAGGAGTTAGGGGTTTTGGTATTGGACACTTTATAGCCATGCAAAGTCATAAAGTTGCAAACTTTATGACTTAGGACATCATTTTAGGCTTGGATCTGAGTTTTGGACAGAAGGGCTTATTAGAATAAGCTCTTAATGATGTTTCGAGACTGGGCAGCATACATTGGGTGTACCTGGAGGTATGTTGTGCGTACGCAGTCAGCGCCCCGCTTTTGGTTAACATCAAAGTACGATGTGTGTACTCTCTTGGTACGCAGGGCGTACTCCACTGGGAAGTGATTTTGACTTTTGGACCTTGACCGTTGACTTTGACTTCAACTAGGATTGACCAAGTTTGACTTAAGGGTATTTTGGGTATTTTAAGCTAGAGTTAAGCTGTGGTCTTTATCTATTGAATAGGTGACATGTAGAGCCGATATTTGGAGCAGTGTATTGTTCAGCTATTCGTCAGACTGCAAGGTGAATTTCTTTTCACTGTAATGTGGGTCGAAGGCACCAATGCCAGCCCACTAAATTATTTATCCTGGTTAGGATAGTATTATGCTAGTTTGTGGCTGATTAGTAGATATGCATGATTATATGTATTTGCTATTATGTTATGATAACCTGTATGACTAGCTATCGTTTGTTTTCTTCCTTATACGCATATGTTGACATATCGCGGTTGGTTGGGTTGAGGCGGTCCTGCTTTGTGTTGTAGGCTAAGATACATGGATGGTCCAGTGTACTATTGGCCTCGTGAGGTAGTCCAGTCAGACTGTAGCCCCAAGGGAGCGGTCAAGTTATTGTAGGTCTTACGAGGCGGGCCTATAGACCGTAGGCTTGGTAGAGCGGTCCATGCATCATGTAGGCCTTGTGTGGTGGTCCAGGCGGACTATAGGCTCATGTGTGCATGCATTGTATGTATATTTTTGTGTGGCGTATTTGGAGAAACTCACTATGCTTTGGCTTACAGTTGTGGCTTTAAATGTTTTAAGGTACTTCAGATGATCGGGGCAAGGTGAAGGCATGATCGTACACATCCTCATGATGATTTATGTTTGATAGATAATATTGATATTCTGATTTTTATGGTTTTGTTTTGAGACATTGGTTAATTACATTATGGTTTCATGAAAATGTCTTTTGAAAAATGAAAATTTTTGTCATAGTTTTTGGGGTGTTACAGATATCATCTTGTTAGATTGTTGTGAGGGTCTGCTTCAATTTGTATGCTCTAGGTGCACTCTCTTTTCCAAATCTCTAGAGTAAATCAATCCATATTTTAGTGGTTTTCCTGGCATTTGATGTTATTCCTGATATCGTTTTCCATGGCAATTATGAGCCATCCTTTCACCGTTACATCATAATGCATCCATGACATATATTCATCAGTCGTCTTCTCGGGTTTATTGATCGATCCATCTATGAAACCTATTT
This sequence comes from Lactuca sativa, assembly GCF_002870075.4. Taxonomy (NCBI): domain Eukaryota; kingdom Viridiplantae; phylum Streptophyta; class Magnoliopsida; order Asterales; family Asteraceae; genus Lactuca; species Lactuca sativa. Next base: position 6,168,599 of record NC_056626.2, on the reverse strand, counting down.
TGTTTTTGGTGAAGAGAAAATTCATCATTTCTTTTGACCGGTCAGCATAATTATTTTCGGTGAGAGTCTAGTTGATGTGCATTTGTTTTGGGTAGTCTGAAGCATGAATGTAGAACAAAGAATGTGTATCGTTGGTGCTTTGTTGTATTGAGGAAGATGATCTTTCTTTGTAGCCGACCATGAGTAGAACAGAAAGCCGACTAAGGTTGGTGTTTTAGGTTGACCTGCTCTGATACCAACAAAAAGTTGATGGTCTCAAGGTTATTGCATGTTTTTCATTGAAACAAATATGTACAGAGGCAATACATAATATAGGAAGAGAAGAAAACAAAAAGGAAGACAGCCTAAATTGGAGGCAAGAAATACAGTGGTCAAACAACATGTATGAGAAGCAAATTAGAGTATATATGGATAAAATAGTATTCCAATATTTTGAGCAAGAACCACTTACCCATCTTGAAAAGGGTGATTTCATGGTTCAAAATGTAACATCCCAAAAATACAGGCCAAAAATTTCTTTTATTAAATACGTCATTATAAAACCAACCGTGTAATAAAACATCTGTAATATCATGTCATGTCAAAACCAAAGTAGAAATAATCAAACGTGTTATCATAAATTAATATCAGAGTGTGATCCCAAAGATCTCATGTGCGGAAAACCATAGTGTGATGCGCTGCGATCAAGCCGACTCATTTCCTTTAAACACGAAGTACCTGAAACCAAAACTGAAAACCGTAAGCACAAAGCTTAATGAGTTCCCCCATCATACCACATACCATACAATCACATGGCATACATACTGCCGGGCAATTCTGGGGTGCTCGACCTACCCGTGTCAAGCCATTATGGGGTGCTGACCTACCCGTGTCAAGCCATTCTAAGGTGTTGACCTACCCATGTCAAGCCATTCTTGGGTTCTGACCTACCCGTCGGTCCTAACAACCGACCCTCGGGGACTATTCCACCCCCTACTGCTACTATCACATATATCATAGCATAAACATACTATCAAACATATCTGGGGTGCCTGAACTACCCTTCGGTCCTAACAACCGAACACGGGGACTGGTCCCCTCATACTACCTCTATCGCATATAACATAACAAGCCAGCATGCAATCATATCATCACATACTGTCATACGTATCTGGGGTGTCTGACTACCCTTCGGTCCTAACAACCGAACTCGACTACTATCACATACAACATATCATGTTATCATATAACATATCAGGTAGTAGCAAACCTAGATGATATCACAAAGACTATCATCTATCATACGTCTCCTACTGGTGGGCCGGCATTGTGGCCTTAGACTCACCGCTACTGGAAGGTAACTCACCTCACACAGCTGAAGTCCCTTAGACACAATCCCACACTGCTGAAGTCCCGCAGACTCAACCCCAGCTGCTGGATGACAGATTCCCGATCTGTCAATATCAAAACATCACCCAATTAATAATTGGGTCCCACTACATAACCATAAACACTTACTTTGGATAATTACATTACCCCAAGCTTGGCTTATTCAAGCCCAAGGCCCATCCCGTAGGCCCAAAGTCAACTAGGAAATCAAAGCCCAACACATGGCCCAATTTTCCAAATTGGGCCTAGGCCTATACATGGTCTCATTCTAAGGCCCAACATCATATAATCATTAAAGCCCAAACTAGGCCCATCTATGGCCTAATTTTCCAAATTGGGCCCAAGCCCCTTACATAGGCCTTACCCTAGGCCCATTAAATTACTCTAGACCATTTTGCTTGATCTTGGATAGCCCATTTAATAACACAATCATCAAGGCCCAATAGAAAGGCCCAACAACAACCCAAGTGAAATTAGGGTTTCATATAAAATGATGATTAGGGTTAAGTTTCCTACTTAACCCATTAAGGACTTAATCCATTAAGTCCAATATTGCTTAGCTTAATTCCCGCCAATGATTATTATTTAATATTCCAAGTTATTAAATAATTTCTCGTGTGTCCCGATTATCCCAAATTAGGGTTTCATTGCATTAGGGTTTTCCAAAACCATATACTAGCCCATTTATTTATTTATTTATTGGACTTTTAGGTTATTTAGGGCTTTATTGGGCCTATCAAGCCCACTAGAATGTCATCAAGTCCATTAGGGTTTTATTGGGTCCATTAGAGTTCATTAAGCTTCATTGGGGCCATTAGTGCTCCTTTGAGCCCATTAGGGTTTTAGTCCCTTGTCCAATCCTCCAAACGAGTCCAAACATCATCAAAGCACACCGCCACCCGACACGGCGGCCGGTGGTGGAATTTCCTTTCATTATTCCATTTTACAATTTACAAGGAAAATATCAAAGCAACACACACACTAACTAAGCTAAACATACACACACATCAACACCTTGTGGTGGCCGGCGGTGACAAGTGGTGGCAGCCACCACCCTATGGTGGTCGATCCTTTTCTGAGGACTCCAGCCATACATCCACACACACACACACATCAACTGCACACGCACTTCTTCACTCCTTTACTCGAAAAGGGAGCTCAACCACCCATTATGCGACATAAGGCGGCGGCAGTGGTGATTTCTCGTCGGCAGCCACCACCTCATGGTGGTGGCAGTGATTCCTTTTTGGGCTCCAAATAACACAACAACACGAAACACGATCTGGAACACACTCCCATATGTGGAACGACCCACACAGCCCCGCTATGAACAGATGTGAGTCGGCAGTCCACACCGATCTCAGAAACGAAACCGCAACCATCTTTTCTTGGCGGCGAGCGACAGCCGGAGGCGACTGCAACATGACGACGGCGGCAAACGAGGGGGGTGGCGGCGGCCTAGTTGTCGTCGGCAACGGAGTAGAACTGCAACAGAACGGCAGAGAAGGAGCAGCGACAACAACGTTCGTCATTGAAGGGCAGCAGCAACGGCGCTCATCATGGCGGTGGTGCAAGGTGGCGACGAGGGAATTGGAAACGGCGGCTGGAGATCTCCGATGGTGCAACGCCGACAATAGAAGAAAGGAGTTGCGGCTGCTTTTGTTTGCGCTAGGGTTAGGGTTAAATCCGGGGGTGACGGGTTTATATACCCCGATCCCCCAAACTTGTTTCCATAATGGCAATTCCAGCCCCTCTTTTCCATGATCTTTAAAAATGTGGTCCAATATTTACACTTTCAACCCATTCCATGGAGATCCCTTACAATTTATGTCCCATAAATTATCAAACATCCCCCAATATCTCAATTATGACATAATCAACCCCTCCACCTCATTTCCTTTTAAATTGAATTCAATTAATTACTACGGAGCCCCTATCTTTATAACTATTTATAAAATGAGTCCCAAACTCACGCTTTTAACCCCCAACTTCTAAAAATGTGGCAATTAACTCCTCGAACCCAACACCCTGCATATATAATTATTCATTTTAGGCTACCATTCTTTCATTAATTTATTTATTTAACTAATAAATAAACGGGTGTTACACAAAATGTTACTTCAAACCGAGTGAGTGATCGTTGGTAAGGTGAAGGAATTACCATTATTACGAATTTTGTCATACCGGCCAATACCACATCTTTGTCATGGATCAAAGTTATTGAACATACATTGAATTGTATGAAAATATAACATAAATAGTAATATACTATTATTGAATAAAAGATTACTATAATCTGATGTTTCAAACAACAGACTACGAACTATTGATATGTAGGTGGTTGTGACTTCACAACTTGACTTCAAGGAGTGCAAACTTCCATCTCTTGCTTTCCTAGGAATACATGCAGTTTTGACAACGTAAACATGATGTTGGTGAATTCACAGGTTTATAGTGTTGTATCGAAAGTACTTTTTATACTAAAAGTATTTATTTTATCGTATATAAGAGTTTTCTGACTTATATAAATTTGGTGTACTTTTCATCAGTAAAAAGTGTACGATTAGTATATAACTATTTATCTAACTTATAATTTTGGGATACATGTAAAACCTCCTAGTATGGGTAAAAAGTGTATAAGTTTTTATTAGGCTTATATTTAGGAGGTACTTGTAAGATCTTTAATTATGGGTAACGAGTGTGTAAGTGTTTATTAGATTAAGATACTTGTAAGATTTCCAAGTATGTGAATCGAGGGTGTCTCCCAGTCAGTAATGAATGAATGTTCCTCCTAGGCGGTAGTGGTAGTGAGTGCCTCCCAAGCAGTAGTGCATGTATGTCTTATATCTTTGCATGTTTTTATGTGTGTATGTTTGTATTTAAGCTTTATAATTAGAGTATTGATAATATATAACAATTGTATAGTTTTGTAATTATAGTATTGACAATATATAACTACTATATAGTTTTGTTATTGAGTGTGTATCAAACCTTAAAACAAATTTACTAGACCAAGGTTTGATCAGGCATAATCTTCCCTGCATAACAGTTGAGTATAATAAATATTTTAGAGTAACAACATAATATTTATATTTATTCTCCATTTTAAACGAGCAGAGTAACGACATAATATTTATTTGTTATCCAGTTTAAGATGAATAGAGGAATCTTCTTTATTCTAATAAAAGAATAGTTTTAATCTCCTTTTGACATGTGTCATCATCTTAGGCCTCCTAATTAATACACATTTTATTCTTTTTTTTGTCATGTGTCACCCTATTAAACGTATTAATTAATGCATGTCACTTGTCAACCTATTAATTCTCTATTTCAAATTTTAAAATTTTCACTTTAATTACAATAAATTAATAACAATGGAATAAAAATTAAAATAATATTAATACAAATTATAAGGTGATATAATTTCCCATATTTATTTAAATTAACGATTATAATTGATTAATAATTTTGTGTTCTGACTATTAAAGTTTAATTAATTTTGTAGCCGTGGTTTCACGGGTTATAAACTAGTGACATAATATTTAACTATTATCCATTAAAAATTAGCAGAGTAACAATATGATATAACTATGTTTTGTATAAAAAAATATCATAAATGGAAAATACACCAAATTTATATAAGTCAGAATAACTATAAACTGATATTTGACAAAATAACTAGAGTAATCTACTCTAATAAATGAAAATGACTTTGCCACATGTCCTTCTCTCATAAGATTAGCCACATGTCATTTTGTCATAATTTGATATATATTTATTTTCCACTTGTCATTGTCATTATTTTAATTTTCATTTTCAATATATCATTAATTTACTTTCCATAAATTAAACCTACCATAATAACTATCAAATTTTAAATTTCAAATGCAATTCCAAATAAATTTACAGTTTAAACATTTATTTTTAATATTTTTTTATAATTAACCCGTTTAGTACACACTAAACACATAATTTTAATTAATTTATTCTTTGCATGTTTTTTCTCATAATTTTCACTTATTTCAATTTCAAATTCAAATAAAATTTCTATTTAATCGTTCGTACTTAACATTTTGTTTTAATCAACCCGTATATTATACGGGTCTCACAACTAGTGACATAATATTTAACTATTATCCATTTAAAATGAAAAGAATAATTCAAACTCTTATTCAATTTGTCAAATATCATTTTGTAGTTATTTTGAATTAATTCTTTTTCCACATTTTATTTTATGAGTTTTTATATTTTTTTAAATTCTACATAATATTTTAATGTAATAATTGCAATAAATGTAGTAATAAATGAATATCAATTTCATTAATGAACTTACTTTTTAATTTCAAAATTCCCAAAAATAAAGATCGTTTATTTTTGTTATCTATTTAAATTATTTGTTTAAATTTAAAAGATAAACAAACATTTCCACTATAGTAATTCATTATTTTTCTTATTTTCTTTTAAATTTAAAGTTCTCAAATATTTTGACCTTTATATTTCATTTTTTTTTAAGTTAACACATGTAATACATGGGTTTCACAACTAGTAACTAATTAATTAAGCATATAACCCCCCCCCCCCTCTTAAATATAAGAAAGGGTTTGAAAAAGGGGTTGAGAACTCACCCTTGTAGCTTGCTTTAATCGATACTTATTCTTACCGAAAAGTGATCAGATGTTCGGGATTATCCGGGCTCGAGGGGAATGAGGAAGCTCCAAAGAAAGTATAAATAAAGTAAAATAAAATAGAAATTAAAATAAAAATAAGGAGAAATCACCTTTGGTGATTTTCGTGTGAGAATGGAACAAGTATCGAATGTCTATTGATAGGGGTTTAGCACTGAAGCGCGTCACACTTTTGATGGAGGCGCGCCACACCTAAGCGCGCTGGATCCACCTGGTTTTTGCCATGTGTCATACGTTCGTTGGTCCATGTCACCAAAATGTTATAGAATATGCGTGTCATGAGGCCAAGTGGCCTGGTTGCAGGGCTGGCTCTATGTTGAGCTTTTTAAGCAAGAGCTTAGGGTCTCCAATTCTAAGGGGCCCCATATTCTCTAAAGTCCAAAAGTTTACTGTAACATCCCCCTCTAGCACGTATCACAATATTGTCCGCTTTGGGCCACTCGGCACGAGGACTTCCCAGGGGGTCACCCATCCTGGTACTACTCCCGCCCGAGCACGCTTAACTGCAGAGTTCTTATGGGATCTGCTGCCCTCACGGCTTTAAAACGCGTTGTGACAGGGAAGGTATCCACACCCCTTATAAGGAATGCTTAGTTCTCCTTCCCAGCCGATGTGGGATCAGATCTAACCGACTTTTGTAACGCCCGTAGATCAGGGCTAGTCAATTTAGAGACAATAAGAGTCAAAAATGACTTTTTGATAGAAGATTATTTAGGATGAATAATCCTAACTAAGTTGTAGTATATGTTACAAGGTTTCCGTGCATATAAAGAACGCCAAAATCCGAGTTATAACAAAGAAGTTATGACATGTCGAAGTTTTACGGCAAAACCGGCACGGCACCGGGAAGCGTAAATAGTGAATTTACGATAGAGCGAGATTTAGCCTTATCAATCTAAACAAAAGTTGTAGAGTATGTTAATATAAGAGCGTCAATAAAAAGAACGCCCAAATCTGACTTCGTATGAGGAAGTTATGATTTTTCTAAGATTCGGCTTAGCAGTGCACGACCCGAAACTCGAATTTTAGTTCGAGCGGTTTTTGGCTTACGCGACCTAAATAAGAGTTGAAGGTCTCATTAATAGGAACTCAACGGTAAAAATATGGACGAAAACGGAGTTCGTATGAAGGAGTTACGAATTCTTCGCGGTCATTTAACAGTCTAAACGCCTCCTACTGTTAAATTTGAGATCGGTCAAGATTTAGCCGACGGAGTCTAAACGAAAGTTGTAGGTCTTGATTTTACCTACGCGTGGATATAAAGAACGTCAAAAACGGAGCTCGTATGCGAAAGTTATGATTTTTCTAAGTTCGAAGGCTAATACGCGATAGGGGTGACGTGGCACCACCCAGAATTCGACACGTGGCACCACCAGAAAGCCACCACATGGACCAACTCGACGAGTAGGTGTCCCCTACTCGGCGAGTACATCAGATATTTTCACTATAAATAGGATGCGAGGGTTCTGGGTTTATTTGCTCATTTCTTCTCATCCTTGTGCCGAAGCTCTGCATTTTTACCCCCGAAGCCACCCCGAAGCCCCGGTATCATACTCTAGCCCCGAGGCAAGTCCCGAGATCCCGAAGATCCCGAGAAGTGCGGTTCCCGAGCCGAAGCTCTGCCCGCGAGAAGTTCGATTTTTGAGGAGATCTTCCAGATCTGCTGTGGATTACTACTTCTGCAAGTCCTAGTGCTGTCCGATCATCTTCTGATCAAGTGAGTGTATACTACCTTTCATAAACACGATAATAATACAAGTATGGTTTGAGTGTATTAAGTATATTGTTGTTTATATTCGCGAGTGTGTAGTTACTTTCTTCTAACACATAAATATGAAGTATTTGCTATGAAATACGTGCTATATGTTTATATGTTATTTGTCTATTTGAGATGGGCATGGAATTTGGAGTTTTATATAGGTGTTAAATGATTTAAACTGTGTAAGTATTTATATCTACAAAATTGTTGGGTAGAACATGGGTAGATGGGATAGTTGGTGACTATGGAGTTAGCGCCTGCTGTTAGATAAACCTTGGTGACTATGGAGTTAGCGCCTGCTGTTAGATAAACCTTGGTGACTATGGAGTTAGCGCCTGTTGTTAGATAAACCTTGGTGACTATGGAGTTAGCGCCTGTTGTTAGATAAACCTTGGTGACTATGGAGTTAGCGCCTGCTGTTAGATAAACCTTGGTGACTATGGAGTTAGCGCCTCTTATTAGATAAACCTTGGTGACTATGGAGTTAGCGCCTATTGTATAAACCTTGGCGACGATGTGACTTCGTGCCTATTTGATGAACCTTGGCGACTATGGAGTTAGCGCCTGCTGTTAGATAAACCTTGGTGACTATGGAGTTAGCGCCTGCTGTTAGATAAACCTTGGTGACTATGGAGTTAGCGCCTATTATTAGATAAACCTTGGTGACTATGGAGTTAGCGCCTATTGTATAAACCTTGGCGACGATGTGACTTCGTGCCTATTTGATGAACCTTGGAGACTATGGAGTTAGCGCTTGTTGAGTAAACCTTGGCGACTATGGAGTTAGCGCTTATTAAGTGAACCTTGGTGACTATGGAGTTAGCACCTATTGAGTAAACCTTGGTGACGATGTGACTTCGTGCCTGTTAAGTGAACCTTGGTGACTATGGAGTTAGCGTCGCTTGAGTGAACCCCGACGACTATGGAGTTAGCGTCTGATAACTATGGATTTAGTACCCTAGAGATAAACTTTGGTAGCAATGGATTTCGTGCCGATTCCTTAGGAATAAGTGAATGAAGGATAGTTGGTTCTTAGGGTGAAACCTTAAGAAGATAATGGGGATGGGTATTTGGGTTGATTGTTTGATAATTGAATATAATAAATGTATTATTGTGGGTTGAAAACCCTATATGCTCACCAGGCTCCCAAGCCTGACCCACTCAGTTTTCTTTTCATTACAGGTAATGACACAAGAATATAAGTCGGCGGACTTGACGAGAGATTTTGGATTATAGATCAGTAGTTGAATAACTATTGTAAGGTCTATTTTATATTGTTTATGCTTTTGGTCTGTAACGAACATGACATCCCGAGGTTTTATTATTTAATGAAAATACATTCTTTTCGAGAAATGTTTTGATAAAATGGTTATCATATTTTATTTTGGGAACAAATTCCGCAACCGTTTTCTTTAAACGATCACTCTGATTTATAAAACAAAGCATAAACAAATCGGTTTTTTCTGGCCGAGAAATTGGGGATGTCACATTTACTCCATTAAAAAATCTAATCAGGTAACCACAAAATAAATGAATCGGAAGAATAAATCAATGATCCTTGCATTCATGAAACTAAAATGACATTGCATTCTTCTACCGATTTTGATTTTTGCGACATATTCATCTTCCGAGTATAGCAAAGGCCAAAGGGCCCCAAATTTTTTGCTCGCTTTGAGCCCCCAAAATGGTTGAGCCGCCCATGCCTGGTTGCTCCACGTCATCCCCATCAGGTAATTTTTTGGGTTTTCGAAAAATCATAGTTTCTGCATATGAACTCCGTTATTAATGTTCTTTATATTCATACGTTTCTATCGACAATTACTACAACTTTCTTTTATATTGTTTTAGCTACTTTGGATTTTATTTTTAACCCATAATTTTATAAGGGGCGCATTAAAATGATTTTGTAAAAATCACAACGCTCACATACAAACTCCGTTCCGAGTATTCTTTGTCTCGTCGGTTTGATACCGAGGAGTACTACGATTCTCCTTTACATTATTTTTCTCAAAACTCAACCGATTTTTCTCTATCTTTTTACAACAAACATTTCTATGCATGGTTGATTTTAAAACTTAGAAAAATCATAACTTCTCCATACAATGTCAGATTTTTGCGTTCTTTATATGTTTGGGATCGTGACAATGTGTACTTACGGAATATGTTATTATTTATATATAATAAAACAATTTTTTGTGCTCCTAAATTTTTTTTTGGCGATTTGAATGATTTTTCTTATATATTGGAATACATAATGTTGTATTTTTATCATAGATTGACAAATATTACATTTTAAGTCTGTTATATTTGATTTTCGTCACGTTTTCGATTGACAACTGATGACATTTTTACAATTGTCACAAATTTACATTATATTTTCCATAAAAATGGTTTAATGAATTGGATATTAGTTATACTATGTTAAAACCTATAAAAACCACATTTAAGAATAAAACATTACTGATAATTTAAAAAGGAAATTATGATTTATTAAAATTTATTAAATTACAAATATAGAAGTTTTGTATCTAAGTTTATAATGATATAATGATTAGTTAAATTTAATATATACATTGTTCTGATATCCAATCTATGTGATGTATGTATAGACATTTAATAAAATTATGATTTTATACAATGCAATATAAATTTAAATAGAATGGAAAAAAACATAATAAATCTTGGAAATGACATTGTTATATAAAAAATTAAAATCTACAAATTAAATAAATTTCTAAAAACTTATTTATACAGAACACTGGAAGTTTTATCTCCATGGCAATCATCATTACCTAAAATAAACAATTTTAATCATTCTCTACTTTAAACTATAGATAATGCATCATACAATTATCCATGTGGAAAAATAGGATCTTGGAGAAAACAAACATAACTTCGATAACGACTGTCATTAACTCTTATTAATTGTCATTGTAAAAGATACAACCAAAGGAATTCTTTGGAATAAAAATTTTGTTTCCAATATTACTTCCACATACACACACAAAGTACGATGTTATTATTTACCTTTTCTATTAGAAATTGCAAAACGGGTTTTACATGAATTGTCCATAGAAGAAAAAAAAGATAAAACTACATTAATAAACAAAAAATTCTAATAAAATGAATTACCCATGTTAAGGTGAATGTATGAAAAAAAAAAAGATAAAACTAATGTTCATTGTTATTTAATGATATAAACATATTAATATATCGAGTCAAATGCATACACACAAATACAGTCACATACACACACACACAAAGTATGATGCTATTATGTGTCTTTCCTCTTTAATAAATGAAAGTTTTTTTCCACTTGTCAAACTCTCATTTAATGTGCCAAATGTCATTTTGTAGTTATTTTGAATTAATTTTTTTTTCCACAGGTCATTTTATGAGTTTTTCTATTTTGTTAAATTCCACATAATAAATGTAATAATTGCAATAAATGTAGTAATAAATGGATATCAATTTCATTAATGAACTTATCTTTTAATTTCAAAATTTTCAAAATTAAAGCTCATAAATTTCTTTGATCTACTTAAACTATTTGTTTAAATTTAAAAGATAAAAAACATTTCCATTATAATAATTCATTATTTTTCTTATTTTCTTTTAAATTTAAAGTTCTCAATTATTTTGACCTTTATATTTAATTAAGCATATACCCCCCTAAATTTAAGAAAGGGTTTGAAAAATGGGTTGAGAACTCACCCTTGTAGCATGCTTTAATCGATACTTATTCTTACCGAAAAATGATGAGATGTTTGGGATTATCCGGGCTCGAGGTGAATGAGGAAGCTCCAAAGAAATTATAAATAAACTAAATAAAATATAAATTAAAATAAAAATGAGGAATCACCTTTGGTGATTTTCATGTGAGAAGGAAACGAGTATCGAATGTCTATTTATAGGGGTTTAGCACTGAAGCACGTCACACTTTTGATGGAGGCACATCACACCTAAGCGCATTGGATCCACCCGGTTTTTGCCATGTGTCATACGTTCGCTGGTCCACGTCACCAAAATGTTAGAGAATATGTGTGTCATGAGGCCAAGTGGTATGGTTGCGCCACGTCATCCCCAACAGGTAATTTTTTGGATTTTCGAAAAATCATATCTTCAGCATACGAGCTCCGATTTTTACGTTCTTTATATTCATATGTTCCTATCGACGAGTACTACAACTATCTTTTATATTGTTTTGGCTACTTTGGACTTTATTTTTAGCCCATATTTTTATAAGGGGTGCATTAAAATGATTTTGTAAAAGTCACAACTCTCTCATACAGACTTTGTTCCCGATATTTTTTGTCTCATTGGTTTTATACCGAGGAGTACTACGATTCTCCTTTACATTGTTTTTCTCAAAACTCAACCGATTTTCCTCTATCTTTTTACGACAAACATTTCTATGCACGATTGATTTTAAAACTTAGAAAAATCATAATTTCTTCTTACGATGCCAGATTTTTGAGTTCTTTATATATTTAGGATCGTGACAATGTGTACTTTAGGAATATTTTATTATTTATATATAAGAAAAGTATTTTTTGTACTCCTAAATTTTGTTTTTCGGGCAATTTGACTGATTTTTCTTATATACTGGAATACATAAACTTGTATTTTTATCATAGATTGATAAATATTACATAGTTCATCTATGATATTTGATGCTTGTAACGTTTGCGATTGGACTGATGACATTTTTGCAATTGTCACAAATTTACATGATCTTTTACATAATGAATGGTTTAATGAGTTGGATATTAGTTATATTAGGTTAAAACTGGTAAAAATCACATTTAAGAATAAAACATTATTGATAATTTAAAATGGTAATTATGATTATAAATTACAAATATAGAAGTTTTGTATATAATTTATAATGATATAATGATTAGTTAAAATTAATATATACATTGTTCTGAATATCCACTCTATGTGATGTATGTGTAGACATTTGATAAAATTATGATTTTATACAATGTAATATAAATTTAAATAGAATGAAAAAAACACAATAAATCTTGGAAATGACATTGTTATATAAAAAATTAAAATCTACAAATTAAATAAATTTCTAAAAACTTATTTATACACAACACTGGAAGTTTTTTTTCCAAGGCAGTCCTCATTATCTAAAATAAACAATTTTAATTATTCTCTACTTTAAACTCTAGATAATGCAACATACAATTATCCATGTGTAAAAATAGGCTCTTGAAGAAAACAAACCAAACTTTGATAACAACTGTCATTGACTCTTATTAATTGTCATTGCAAAAGATAAAACCAAAGGAATTCTTTGGAATAAAAGTTTGGTTCCCAATATTACTTCCACATACACACGCAGACAAAGTAGGATGTTATTATTTGCCTTTTCTATTGTAAATTGCAAAAACGAGTTTTACATGAATTGTCCATAGAAGAAAAAAAAAGATAAAACTACATTAATAACGCAAAATTCTAATAACATGAATTATCCCTGTTAAGGTGAATGTATGAAAAAAAAAAGATAAAACTAATGTACATTGTTATTTAATGATATAAACATATTAATATATAGGGTCAAATGCACATACACAAATAGAGTCACATACACACATAAAGTAGGATGCTATTATTTGTGTTTTCTATTGTAAATTGCATAAACAGGTTTTATAGGAATTGCCAATAAACAAAAAGAAAATCATAAAATTGCATCAACAACACAAAATTCTAATAACATGAAATGCCCGTGTTAAATTGAATATATGAAAAAGAAATAGAAAAAGATAAAACCAATGTACATTACTACTTAATGGAGGTTTAAACATTAAAAAAAAATGAAACTATATTGTTATTTAGTGTGTTACTCAATAAGAAACAAACGAAGTAGAATGATATAAAATTTAATATGTTAATGCAAATGCACACACACGGATAGAGTTGCATACACACACACAAAAAGTAGGATGCTATTATTTGCCTTTTCTATTTTAAAATGCAGAAACGGGTTTAGAGTGATTGATGGGTTTGTCAACAATAATATATTTCACCATTAATTTAATTAACATCGTACAATGAGTGTGATGGCAAACTGGCAACAAACTGCGCCGATAAGCCTTTTTGTATGTTAAAGCTAATTCTTTTAAAGACTACATCCATAGATCTAGGGGATATAACATTGGTATGCATGATTTGTTGTACTCTATTAAGAAGCTACACTGCATCCGGCGTGAGGAAATCAAACGTATCAAATGCAAAATGGTATGAACACGTGTTGATTTTCCATGCACGATTTCTCATGTTTGTTGACTTTGCATGTAGCATCTTTTAAAGCAATCTGTCTCGTCATGAAACCCTCAGCCCTAAATTCCATGATAGGGGATACCCCTATAAGGTCCACACATGCGTGCTTCCCTCCGACCCCTCCAAAAATCAAAATGTCAGTCGGTCTAAGGGTTGACGTTCCTTCTGTCGGTTCGGTCAAGAAATTAACAGGTGCCTCTTTCTTGGCGGAAACCACGACACGCTTAAATATGTCAAACAAAACATCCCTAACCATATTGTGCCTGTATTTGAACCCCAGGAGTTCTTTACAGTGAACTGCATGCTCTCCAAAAGAGTCTAAACATGTCTTGTGACACATCGGACATATCTCGTCAGCTGAGAATATTGGAATCATGAGTCGATATTTGAGAATAGTATGATACTCCACATGAGACATGTCACACCCCCGAACCAGACGGTGGAAACGTCCGAGGGCTCGCGTGACTTAAATTGAAATATCCTCACAATGAGTATATATGAAACATAACACATTCATCACCAAACATTACATAGTACAACTGGCATTGTTTACATCAAGTACATGGTTTACATTACATGATCCCAAAATATAACGTGTTTGATGATTAGCAACTCCAAATGAAACTTTCAACACACTGGAATGCTTCCTCGTTCTAACGATTTCCTGAGAATACAAGTTATTTTGAAAATGGTCAACATATATAATGTTGGTGAGTTCATAAGTATATTTGATGTAAAATAGTTTATGTCGTTTGTAAAACCCATAAAATCCGACATTTTCTGTAATAAGACTTTTCATGAAAATGTTGTGATGATCCTGTAAGTATATGCATGAATGATTTCAAAAGGTGTATAAATGAGAAGTTTTGCATTATAGTTATTGAAAGTACAAGTGAACAAGATTGGTTTCCGCGGAAAACCCGATATTTTCCGATAAAATATTATGATTGTTTTGTATTATTGTATCGTCACAGCGAATGAATATGATTTCTCATGATTACTTAGATGGAATTGGATCTCTATGTGAGTCGTTATAACCATGCATGATAATGACTAGTTCGTATGTCTTGGCATTCTAATAAACACCGGAATTGATCTTAAGATTTTGTCGCCCTAGACTGGCCAAGTCTAACTGTAGCGAACAGCTTAGGCGTGGGGGAGTCACCCCCGTATAGATACACAAACTCTCGCTCTCCCTCCAGGAGACTTTGATTACAACTACAGACTACGACCGACACTTATTGGTGTCACCCGTTATTACTCACTTAATCCAAATGAGTTTGATTAACCTTGATTAATAACCAGATTTTAATTTACCTGAAGATAAGGTAAGCCTTAACCGACGAGGAGAAGAGGACTATTAGGCCCTACTAATTACGTATGTTATTTAAGGCTATCGTGTATACGAAAGACGTACTAGCCCATTTCGCATAAGATTTATTTGGACCTTACTACCAATGTTAATGGGCTACTAAGGCCCAATAGCATGTAAAAACCATTGAGGGTCCCTTAAGCATGTAATTGGGTCACAGAGGCTCAATAACATGTATTATTTATGTTGGGCCCAAAAGTCATGTTAATGAGTCACGAAGGCCCAATAAGCATGATTAGAATCTTTCAAGCCCAACAATTCAAATGTTTACTTGTTTTGTATAGTATTAGTGTTGCGAAGTTGTTTAATCGATATGTCATAATAATCACCAATTTGTTTTATAACGATTCATAGATTTATAAAAATAGTTATTTTTCTATTTAAAACCCATAAGTTATAAAGTTTTGTATATTTTGACCCAATTATTTTATTATTAACATAATTGAATAAAAATATTAGTTTGACCAATTCAGCCCCTTATTTTGGTAAAGTTGGCAATTTTTAGCTCTTTTTATGAAAAATGACATATTAGGTCCTTGAACTATTTTTCATGACATTTTTTTACCTAAACACTTAACAAAATGATGTTTTAAGCCCAAAATTTTATTTAGGACAATTTCAGCCCCTAAGTTAAAAGATTTGAAATTAAATCCACACTTTTCGCAATTTTTACAATTTTTACCCAAAATCCAAAATCTTTGCATTTTTAGTCCCTTCTGATAAAGCCATTTTAACCCCTGAAATAGGTTTATATACGTTTATAGCCCCTGTTTTGAGAAAACTTTCCATTTCAACCCCTTAAATTTGATTTTTCGCATTTTTGGGCCTAAATAGCCGAAAAGCCCAAATTTTAGCCCATTAGGCTAAAATTTACATTTTTAGTCCTTTAAAAAGCCTAATATTTATAAAAACTCTTATTTTAGCTGTTTTGACCTTTTGATCCTTGTAGAAACCGTGAATGACATCTTTTTCCTCATCTTTTGTTTATTTATCAAAAATGGTCCAATAACAAATTTTATGTTGTATTTTGTTTATTATAAAGCTTGTATGGTAGTTTATCTTGACATGTTAAGTGAAATATAACCTAGATCACATATTTTTCCTTCTTGAACTATAGATCTCGAAATATATTACATTTTTAGCACATATTTACTACATAAACACAAGAAATCACACATAACATACATACGCATAGATCTTCACATTTTACTTGTATTCTCCCCCATAAATCATATGAAAACTGAAAATAGAGGGGTATGAACTCACCTTAGGTTTGTGGTTCGGTTTTGAAGAAAGAAATGGAAGAGTTTGGTCCTAGTAACTTCCTTGAGTAGATCTCAAACTCAAGAAGATTTCAAAGATTGACAACACTTGATGAAGACTCTTGAATCCAAGCCAAATTTTCGAGAATTCCTTGAAGGAAGGAAGGAAGGAGATGACCTTAGAGAGAAATGGAGAGAATTTTTGTGTAGCGTGTGTGTGTTGTGTGTCTTCGACCGAAACAAGAAGAGGGGATAGAAGAGAGAGTGAGATGAGTTGACATGCATGGAAACGTGAGAATGGTGCATGGATACCCTATGTATATTTTTGAGGTGGCACTACAACTGTCAACCCTCATTTATCCATTCTTTTATATTTTTTTGTTTTACTTGGGCCGAAATGGGCTAAGGAAGGAGGAAGGAATCACTTTGGCCCATTCTTGCCTTGGCTTGAGTTCACGAGGCCCATAAGGAAAACTTACGGCCCATTGGGCCCTTAGGGTAGCTCACGGCCCAATTTTTGTATAAGAGAATGGATTTGAGTCCATTAAAGCTAATTGCATTAGTTATGGCCCAATAAGGCCCATTAAAGGTAACCTAGTCCATTTTAGGCTTATAAGGCCCAAAAAGGTTAAGTCTCATGAGAGTGGGTCCAATTAGAGCCCATTTTAAGAGTTCTAAGTCCAAAATAGTCAAAACGGAAGCTTATTGTCCCATTAGGCCCAATAAGGAAACCCTAGTCCATATAGGACTTAAACCGGGATTTCTAGGGTTTTTAACTTTACTTGATGAATCTAGGTTTGAATGTGTTTCCATAGGTTGAGCTTCAAGCATAACATGAATTAGGGTTACGAGTTTACAGTAGATAATGTTTACAAGAGTATAGAATTTCCTAGCTAGAATGCTAGTTGTGACAAGACATATGTTGGCCAAACCCATCTATAGGATATACTAATCTCATGGATGATTTAGAAGGATTGGAAATTATCTTATAGTAATCTCATGGATTGGATAACTTATTTGAATTTGAAACACATCATGAGGGTACGATGGTAATTTTGTTGGAAATACAACATCTAAGAAGCAATTATGAATTAATAGAATAACTGGAAATGGTAATCTCAAGGCTGGTTTTCTGGGATTGGATACTATAGTTTGAACTTAAAACAATGAGAATGGTATAATGGTAATTCTATTGGATAACACCATGTAGGAAAAAAATATGTAAGGGTGTAACAGTTGGAATTAAAAGGATTATAAAGGAGCAATTATACAATGAAACGTAGCAAAAAAAATGATTGCTTTATTAGTATAGGGAGATTGTAGGACTATGGGTTGGGGAGGGTGGAGCCCAATGTTATGGAATGAGCGAAATTCATATCCAACATTGGTATGTGAGAATTTTTTATGATGTAAAGATATGTTCCAAAAGAAAAGGTGAAGAAATGATGCTTCTACAACCCCCCCCCCCCCCCCCCCCACACACACACACACATGATATACGTGGTCAATACTTGGATTCTTGAAATAAAGATGGCATTTGACATATGTGAATGCCATGATGACCAAAGAACAAAACTTTCGATGAATACAATGACGAATCGAGCCTTAACTTCATGGAATAACATTAGGAAACTATTTAACTCAACCATATTGAATAACTTGTCATGGAATGTTTTCCTTGAAATTTTTTTGGCATGACATAGGAATCTGCCAAACTTGAGAAAGATTTCCTTACTATGAAGAAAAATAAATTGGCCAATGTGGAGTTTAATGCAAGTTCATAGACCATATGATCTTTTAAAGGTTCTTTGTCCGTGTCCAGCAACGAAAGTTAGTCAATAAGTTAAAAAGCAACCCTAGATATATCAAGTTACCGTGAGTGAAGCAACTACTCTAGCCAAGGTCATGTGTACAACTAGAACTGTTTTTATTTTATATAATGTTTACATTTACCTAACCATGTTATTACTCACCATGTTTCCCAAGCCTAATACACAATTTTTATATATCATTATCTTAGTAGTAATCATGCGGTGTTATCTTGTGTGGAGATCTAGGAGCCTTGTAGACATTTAGAAGATTATGTTGGTGGTATGTTTGAAATAGTTATACATTTTACTTTTCTGTCTCTTGAAAGATTTGTAACCGTCTGATATACTCTTTCGAATTGTTAAAAGACTCTGGAGTTTATGTGACATTATCACATGTTTCTAATAAAAATACTTTACAAACGATTTAAACGATATTTTAAAGACTATTTCAAACTTCCCATACAAGAGGTGTTTCATACATCTTTTGGGAATACTCTTGTTCCTCTTCATCATTTTCGTCCCACGATCGGCTTATCTATATATTTACTATGATCAACAAACATATATTCCGAATTATCCATTACCTATAGAGCATTAGTAGTGACATCATCTTGTAAGTATTGATCATCTATATCATAAAAGTCATTTAGTGTATGATCAGCACGGAACCATCAGCCATATCCTGCCTTAACCATGACATATCATCCACCATAATGGCAGTAGTTAACAACAATGGTGAAGTCTAGTGGTGTAGCGTTAAGGAGGACGGGTTGTCACACCAAGCCTTATTCTTTGATATTCTTTCTTTTATCTTCTTCTTGAACACCATCAAAATATATATTTGGAGCTGTCTATCCATCGTGCATCAGGGGCATCATAATTCATAATAACTAAAGTTAATTATAAGTTAATGGTTGGTTAATAAATAATAACTACAGTGGATGATATATCATGGGTGAATGACAAACAACTCTCCTAAATAACGATGACCATCTTTTACCAACCATAGTACCCTTGGGATGACATCAATATTTTGTCTCGAGAACTCGACGACTATTTTGGGAAACATCTCCCATATCCAAATCTATAAAGTCGTACAATAACAAACATTTACCAAAATATTATTGCTTTAATATAAGTTTAAAACTAATTAGAACTTATTATACCTTGAAAACATATACTAATCCATGGACACTATGCTATATTACCTCCTTCGTTTTTTTTTCATACCCTTTGTCTTCGGTTTATCCATCGGATTCACCTCCCTATCAACTTCTTAAAGTTATGCATGCTACTAATTATATGTATATTTCCAAATTAATAATCACCATGGGTAACTAAACAATAAAGTGATGATCAATAATAAACAAAACAATATCTCTATTTACAAGTTTAACACTCCCACATTTTAACAGGAGATAAGAAAAAATCATCACGTCCAAAGGACAACTTGTATCCTCTAACATGAAACCACAACACCATCATCATGGTCACAACGGAAAGAGGATTTATGGTAATAAAGGCATGGTAATAATCATGATTGAAAACATGTCATAAAATGTGGGTAGATATTGAAACAAAAATACAGGTACATACTTGCATTAATATAATTACACTGGGAACCCTCATAAAAAAAAAAAAATCTACTATTTTCTAGTGTACACGATAACCTTTTCTAAACATGTAAATATATATGTATATTTTTTGAACCTTTTTGTTGGATGCGATTTGTTAAACAAAAGTTCAAAATATAATTAAAGTAAAAAAAAAAAAAAAAAAAGGACAAACTAGGTTCTGTTTACTAAGTTCTCAAACCAAACTTAACCCTTTGACCTAAACCAGTTAAACTGACATGGCGAAAACCAGTCAAACCAAAATAGAAAAAAGAAAAATATTAATATCTGATTTAGTATTGTAATAAATTGTGAGCAGTGATTTAATATTTGAATATAAAATTTATAGACTACTATTGTAGCCTCTCATAGCATCCATGCACAGTACAAAAAGAACCCAAACTAGCTAATTATTACACATCAATCAGAATTCAGACATCGCCATCACCATCGCCGCCCTTTGATGAGCTTCCAGCGATGGAGATGATGGTGTCAATCCTCTCAGATTTAATATCTTCCACGATCAAATTACTCTCAGAAGAACATGTCCCGTCTGTCAGATCACTATGATCATGACCACCTACTTCTGACGACAATGACGATGCCGATGAGGAAGTGACGGTGGTGATCGGTATGGGTTCAGTCAGTGTCCGGCCATCCCGCGGCGGCGTCAAGACAACCGGCATATACTCCTCCGCCTCACGTGGGAACTTTGAGTTCTTGAAATGCTGCTTCAATGCCTCCAAACCCTGCTCACATTTTCAGACTTCTTATTTTAAAAATAAATACATATATTTTTTTTTGACCAAAATAGCAAAAATACAATCATTTTTTACATCACTACCAATAAGGTCAACAATGCATTTTACTTTTAATATCATCGGTCAAAAAATTGAAGGATATTCCCAAAATAGACACTGAAATTTTAAGGCCTGAGATATCATGTGTAAACAAATTGCTCTTATCAGGAAAATTATAAATGTGTAAAAAAAAACTAACTATAAAACTAGTTATGAACAAATAGTTTTTTTTTTTGAAAAATTATTACCGACACTATAAAATTTAGGTGGAAAAATACCTGTAGCCTGGCATAAGAAACCTCACAGATTTTCTTAGAGTTAAAAACCTCCCAATTTTGATGGTGAAATGACTTGTATAACCTCCATGTTGCCTCCGGTGAGGTCATGTTCACAAACCCATACCCTACATTGCATTTGTTCCTGTCCAAAATCATACATAAAATCACATTTAATTCCAATAAATAAATTAAATTTAGAGATTTTGATGAAAAACATACGCAAAATCGATTGGTAGATACACAAAATCATAAGCAGACAATGGCTGATCGCCGCCCTCAGCCTCCACCTGCTCGTTGCAGTGAATGCAGTGGTTGTCCAGCATGTTCAACACCAGTTTCTGGCTGCCAATACAATTACGATTTCAACTTTTTGGTATATTTTAATGAAATTTACCATGAATTTAATATAAACCTGTATTTGTTGGGGATGTTCTTGATCATTACTGTTGTTCTTGAATCTCGGAAGCTCGAAACAATCGCATCTTCTTTGATTAAAAACATTGTATCGCATTTCTCACGGGTGTAACGTGATCCTTTCCATGGTTTATTCCGGCAACCAATAACACCACCGCCGCCGCCGCCAACACATCTCCCTTGTTGCTCCGGCGGTTGCTCATGCTTATTAAAATATTTCCCATTCTTTTTGTAACCACCGCGAGGAGAATCTATATCGGCCAACCTATCTTTCCTATACGGTGGTTGTTGTGTTGGCGTAGAGCTGCAAGGAAGAATGGGCGGAGGAGGAACTCCATTAGCATAAATGGGATTTACTTTATTTTGCTTGTGATGATATTTATGCCCACCGGCACGACTGAACTCCACCACCACCTGCTTCCCGGCAATGTCTTGGCCGTTGACGGTGGCGACGGCCTTCGCTGCGTCTCGAACGTCGTAAAACTCTACAGATTTTTGGTTTTTCTTCAATGGCGTATCCCTAATTTCCTTCACACGACCTACAAAAGATAAGTTAATTAGATTTCAAAATAAAGTGAAATAAAAAAATTGAACACAAGAGACAACAAATATATCTTGCATCATCAGGATTTGTTTTCAAAAAGATAGCGAAAGCGACCTATCACAATCAACAAATATGCCTAAATATTAGCCTCATGCCTACACATTTACAGAATCCTCATAATCTCCAAATGTTTTGGTGTTGCAAATGCTTGCTCGAAGTTGTAATTAAAACGAATTCGAATTTGAATTTACCAAAAGCTTCAAAGATTGGTCTAAGAATGGCGGAGGAGACGTCGGAATCTAAGTTGAGTATAACGACGGTGCCTTGGTTGTAACCATCGGGAAGTCCAGCAGTGACGGGGAAAGTAAACTGTGCCCAGATAGCGCGGCCGGAGATGAGTCCACGCGCCGGTGGAGGGAGTGGAGGTGGATTGGTGGGAGCCAAGAACATAAGTCCTTCAAAGTGTTTCCGGAGTCTGCACTGTTGTTGCATGTGTTGTTCTTGAATCTTGTTAAGAGCCTCAGTCGCCTGTCGGAGATCGTAAAAATGAACGGTGACGATTCCGTCTCGTAGTCTCTCCATCTGCACGGCTCTCACGTCGCCGAACACCTCTAACTCTCTCCGTACAGTCGATTCACTCGCGTCAGCGGGAACGGAGCTCAATAAAAGTACCCGGGTTGGTACGGTTGACGGCGGGGGAAGTATCGTCTGTGGGCCTGGAATAATATACGCCTCCACCGGCGCCAACGTAGGCGGTGGTGGTAACGACGGTGGGTATGAATAGTACACAGGATGTATGGGAAAAGGTGATACGTCGGTTCTGGTGTACGGAAACGATGGTCGGAATTCTTGCGCTGATGGGTCTAAAGGAAGCGGAAACCGGACAAATCCGGCGTCGACCATGGTTGTCTTTCTTTTGGCCGGATGAGAGGGCGGACAGTTCTGCAAAGCTGATTTTCCGCCGGGAGAAGATGAAAAGTTGGGGAAATCAGAAAAGACAGAGTGAGGATGTGAGCATGAATTGGTGTGTGTATATATGTGTGTCTCTTGAAAGGAACAAAAAGAGTTGGAGTTCTTCCATGGCATTAATGGCGAAAATCTTTAGCTCTCTGTGTATTTCCATATATGAAAATAATAGAATGTACGGTTCAGTGTTTGTCATATAAAATTACACTTTTAGACATTGATATTTAAGACATTTCCTCATTGGTTCAATAACCAAAACATTTTCTATATAATGATATTGAACACCTATTGGTATTTGTAATTAGTTTTATTAGATTACATTCCATATTTTCTAGGCCAAATTTCATTAAAAAAAATGTATATATATTTAACCATCAAAAAGATTTTATTTTACTTAGGTGTTGTTTGCTTTTCCGAACCAATAATGTCTGAAATCTAGGGACCACCTCTGCAACTTGTGTAGCAGAAAAACGAGACCAAACAGTTGTAGCATGTAATAAAAATTCTGTTTGTTTTTTTAATTTCTGCAGACTGTTGCATTAAGTTAAAGTAAGGTGTGAAGAGGTTTGAAGCAGATGGTCGGGTGCTGCACCACGCAGCACATGCGCAACAGTTTTTAAGTCAGAAATTTTCTGAAAAACAAACAGTCACGAAGGGTCATGTGTTGCGCGTATGTTGTTCGACACAACAATTTGTGGTCAGAAATGGTTTAAAAATAAATAAATAAAGAGCACCTTAGTCCGTCACGAATACCAATACCGCACACTAGATGATATGAGATGTTGTGTGGTATTGTTGTGAACACAGCACTACATGTTGTGAGATGTGTAGTGACACTCCCCATGCGACACATTTTGTACCTCTTTTCTCTTCTTTCTTTTTACAATTTTTTGATTTTCTACAATACAAAATCTGTTGCTACATATTTGTAAAAAAGTTTTATACGAACATTTCCTAGTACCGAAAAATATGAGATAAGGATAAGGAAAAAAATGATATGTCGGTGAGGTGCGAACGGGCACGGCCATCAACCTTGGTTAACTACTAATAACAAAAACAGCAAATCAAACTCTAAATTCTATTAGAAACACTATGTTGGAATTTTTTTCTGTTTATATGCTCCAAAAAGCGTTTTTTGCAATTTATTATATTTTAAAAGAAAATCAATTCATTATTAAATAAATATAAACTTAAAGTGATTTTCTCAAAGGAAAAAAAAAATCAATGGTTAATCAAGAAATAATTAGTTCATTTGAAGTAATTAAATTAAACTTTAATTAATAGATATGATATAGTCAAAATAAAAATCTTTAAAGTGGGGAGTTAATTTTTCAAAGCTAGGAATTATGGTATGCCAATCGATTTATTCTATTTGACAATAAATTGGACTCTGAAAAGTTACGATTTTAAATCTCTATGTTAAAATAGAGGTTAATTGGTTAAAAAATTGTTAATAGGTGTCATATTGGAAGTAAACCAAAAATTAGGATGTTAAGAGGCTAATTTTGTCAATAGTTGAAATATCGGATCTAAAGCCCCAAAATTCACTTTGTCTCTTCATTTGAATCAATTGGGAGTTTATAGAGAGGGAAAAATCCATTTTTTAAATATAAAGATGCGAATTATAAATGGAAAATTAGGCTCGAACATTAATTTCACTCGAGGGATATTTAAGATAACATTCTTGTATTTTTAAGCTTTGATATGGTCTTTACTCTTTAGAGATAAAAAAAAATGATCGATCGTCTAATTGATCCATGAAACTCGAGATAGATGTTATTTCCAAGGATCTAAAATGGATTGGATGTGGATCTACATGTTGGAAACTTTAAGAGAGATGTTTGTAAATACTACTTAGAAACTTTAATGCAAGAGAAGTGTTCGATTAGTTTTATCACACTCTCGGCCGAGCGGCGGAAACGTCAGGTTGTACGACGTAGTGATATTGGATCACAGGTCATAGACATACATTGAATAATATAATGAAATATCATGCAACATTACTTTTTATTCATTAAATAAAATATATTACATAATTGTCCGAGATACATGTATGTCACAAAAGCAAAGTACTAACAGAACATATAAACTTCTACCGGCAACATCGGGGTTACTTCCCTCGTCTTCCGGGCTCAGTCTCCTGAGAATACATGTGGCTTGAAAGTCAATATAATGTTGTTGAGTCTACATGTTTTATTTTTATAAAAACGTGTCGTGGTTGTTTAGTTATCTTAGTTATCTTGCACTTACTTCCTTGAGCTTGAGTGTGCTATCACTACTTCCTTAGGTCATTTCCTAGTAGTAGTCTAAGATAGTTAGTTTTAGTTTAACAATGTTAGGATGAGTTCCTATAATCGAGCTCTAACTAGTGTTGTTGTCTGCCCAGTATCCCGACGCTTCATCAAACGTCGTCAGTAGTTTAGAAAGTTATGTCTGCTCCGACAGCCGTCAGGTTGTAGCTAGGAACCACAGTGGAGGTGTCAACCACGTATAGATCTATGCATATATTTCTCTCTCACTTAAGATTTAACGATTATAGGCATGATGCTTAGCAGATAAAGGTTATTTAGCTTGTTGATAAATTGTGTCTCATCTAACACTTATCATGGGGACCTCCCCTGGTTAATCATGTTATTATTCTCCGTTGTATTTATACAGGACACTTATTATATATATTATTCATCTTATACATATATAATTAAGCTATAGTGTTTTGCGTAGCCGGGTATTTAGGCAGATTTACCACTAGGTACTAAGCTTTCTCCAAAGGTTGGTTAGATTAGTGACTAGAGTATCGGCGTTTCCTAATGTTGTGAGCATAATTATTTAACTAATATTATACAATTAGTAATAACTATGAAATAGTTGTATTTTAATATGTATCCCCCCCCCCCCCCCCCGAAGAGGTTTGGAAAATGGGGTCGTGAACTCACCTGTGAATAGTGAAACCATTGATGTACGCTAGAAAACCAGGAGTCCAAAACTTCGAGAGACGCTCAGGGCAGTGACACACAAATCAAGAGAGTTTGAGAGAGTGTTTGAAGTGTGAGGGATGAGACTGTTGGAGCTTGCCATTTATAGCAAGTTTTGGAGTGCACGTCACGTAATTGCACGTGATCCACAGGGAGTTGCCACGTGTCATCATCTCCCTGTGCCACGTCATCCCAAATCCAAACAGGTCGAGTGTCAGGTGCGCGTGGGTGCGCGCCTCGGTAAAAATCAAACTTTAAAATTATGTAACTCTCGCATACAAACTCCATTTTCAATGACTCTTATATATCCTTCTAGGTCTCAACGTACCCTACAACTTTCTTTTTGGTCTTTTTGGTCGTTTTGGTTGGTTTTAACTTTCGTTTTTCGACTATATTTTATAACCATTATGATTTTATAAAAATCATAACTCTCTCATACGGATTCTATTTTAGGCGTTCTTTGTCACAAAATTCCTACTTTGAGTATTACTACGTTTCTCCTTTTGGTGACTTTTGCCAAAAATCAATTATTTTCCTCATAGTTTTTGACATTGTAATTTCTTATGCGTGGTAGATTTTTTTTTACTATAAGAATCATATTTCTTTCATACTAAGTCGGATTTTGTATGAAGTTCATATTTTTGAAATCACGGTAACACGTATATTCTAAAAATGTAAACATGCTCTCACGGTGACACAATTTTTCGCGCATTATATTTTGAGCACAAATGTTCACGTCATTAAGGACGAAGTCATATATATTTACTTATATATGTAGACTGGTTACATGGTTTCCCTATTACATTTTCATGTTTGTCGTTAAGTTATAACGGAGTTTGATGACGTGTTTTATGGGTTCTCACTTCCTCCCCCAGTTAAAGGAAATTTTGTCCTGAAATTTAAGTCGCAGTCGGGATGTTCTCGAACAAGTGATGGTACTTTCTCTTCATCTGGTCTTAGCATTCCCATGTGTACTCTAGTCCTCGCTTAGATTTCCACCATACGTTGACTATCGGAATGCAACTATATTTAAGTGTCTTGACTGCGCGATCCATAATCTCGATTGGTTCCTCAACGAAGTTGAGTTTTGTGTTGAATGGTATCTCTTCGATAGGTATAATAAGTGTGTCCTCGGATAGACATTTATTAAGGTTTGACATGTGGAAGACATCATGCACACTGCTGATTTCGCGGGGCAATGCGAGTCGGTAGGCTAACAGACCTACACTAGCAAGGATCTCGAAAGGGTCCTATGTATCTTGGGTTGAGTTTTCCCCATTTTCCGATTCTTATAAATCCTTTCCAAGGAGAGACTCTTAGCATGAATTTATCCCCAACTTCAAATTCAAGTGGGTTTCGTCGAAAATCCAACATATTTCTTTTGGCAGTTACGAGTCGTTCCTAATCGTTCTTTGATTTCCACGATCTTCTCGATTGTTTCATGAATAATTTATAGTTAGTTAGCAAAGTGTTCCCCGCGTGTTGTTTTGCTAACTGAATGTCACCAACTTCTATCCAACAAATTGGTGAACAACACTTTATGCCATAAAGTGCTTCAAATGGTGCAACCTTTATGCTTGTGTGATAGTTGTTGTTATAAGAAAACTCAACCAAGGGTAGGTGAGTATCCCAAGCATCTCTAAAGTCTATCATGCATGCTCTGAGCATGTCCTCAAGTGTTTGTATAGTTCATTCTCTTTGACCATATGTCTGCGTATGGTAGGTTGTACTCATATCGATACGTGTTCCTAATGCTCGTTGCATTTTGTTTCCATAGCCGAGACATAAAAATGATATATCTGTCAGAAATAATAGATCTCAGTATGTTATAACATCCCGATGATAAGGTACTTCAAATTTTAACCTTTTAATTCATTTATATTGCATTTGGTCCCAAAGTTCAAGAAATGTATGCAAAAAGGGCCCTAATGGCATTTTGGTAAATTAAGGCTTTAGAGTACGCCATGCGTGTGTGGTGTACGTTGAGCGTACTAGGGTGCGCCCTAGTACATTGGGCGTACTTGCTAAATGAAGAAACCCTAATTTTTATGGTCTGGCTGGTATTTAAGCATCCTTATGGCCTCCCTTCCCTCCACCTTATCAGCCTCCACCATCTCATTCGTGTTTGAAGCCCTAGTTCTCCTTGAGATGCCATTTCTAGCCTAAAAGTGTGTGTTTGTGTGCTTGGAAGAAGAAGGAAGGAGGCCAAGATCATCTTTGGAGAGTGAAGCACTTTGGTTCTGGGATTTACTCTTCATTTGAAACCGTTCAAATCTATAAAGCGTGCAACTTGATCTTTCAATCATGTAGATCTAGAAATGGGTGTTTTAGTGATACTTTTTGGTCCCAAATGTCTTATATTGATCATGGCATGTTCTTGACGTTTTGAGTTGTCCTTTCAGACCCTAGGAGGGGTCCTAAGTCATAAAATGAAGACTCAATGGTTAGTTTTGCTCCATGCATCTTGTAGAAGGTCTTAATGGATTACGAAATTGAGCTAAGCACTTAATGGGCATGCAAAGTCATAAAGTTGAGAACTTTATGACTCTAGAGTGTATTTGAGCCTTGGATCTGAAATATGGAGGTAAGTGCTTAATTGATTAAGCACTTATTGAGTTTTAAAAGATGCGAGAGTACGCCCCACCTACTTGGTGTACGCCTTGCATACCAAGTCAACCACCCTGATGGTGGTCAACTGCAAGGGTTTGGAGTACGCTCAGCGTACCTCCGGAGTACGCCCCACGTACTTGCACTGGGTCAGACCGAATGAGTTGACTTGGTTGGGTTGACTTAGTTGACTTAGTGGGTTTGACCAGTTAACTTTGACTTTGACCAAGTTTGACCTTGAGGGTATTTTGGGATTTTTTTGGAATTGGTCAATGGTGGGATTAGGTGTCGGTTAGAGGGTTGAGATTCGAAGTTAGGACCTCATCATCTTCTATTCAATTTGTAAGGTGAGTTTTCCTCACTATACTTTGGGGTCGAATGCACCAAGGTCGACCCATTGGATTGTTATCATGGTTTGTCGCATGTTGGTATGCTGTAGCGATTTGTTAGATCTGTATCCTGGTAGATAGGATGATGTTATGTTTAGTGATATGTAAGATTTGTCTAATTGTATGTTGATTGGTTATATGTATGCTTATATGTTATGTATATGTCGATATGGTTTATGTGTGGTTGGGTTAAGGCGGACCAATGTAGACTGAAGTCCAAGAGACCCAGGGCGCCTCGGATAAAGTACATGCCGATGAGGCATACCAGTCAGGCTGAAGGCCCAAAGAATATTCTAGACAGGCTGAAAGCCCGATGAGGCGTACCAGTCATGTTAAAAGTTATGTGAGCGTACCAGATAGACTGTAGGCCAGTGGGGCCTTCCAGTCAGGATGAAGGCTCCATATGCATGTTGCCTGTATTTATGCCTAAGTTATGTGTTGGTACTTTGGGGGACCTCACTAAGCATTGGCTAACAGTTTTAGGTTATGTTTCAGGTACTTTGGATGATTGCGGGAAGGCGAAAGCGTGATCGTACACATCCTCATGTTTTAACTTATGATTTTGGGAGACTCTGACGTTGAACATGTTTTGAAAACTATGTTTGTAAACAATTTGTGAAATTGGTTGGTTTTAAAAAGTTTAAATTTATCATGATTTTTATGAGTGTTACAAGTTGGTATCAAAGCCTTGATCTGAGTGAACTGGAGGAACATTCATGTGAATCTAGTCTCAAACTAAGGAAAAGATTTTAAAAATGATTTTCAAATTGTTTACAAAATAATAAAAGAGGACGTGATGTATACGATCAGCCGGAGCCAGTAAGTAGACCCCAAATTACCACACTGTTATTGATTTTGTGATAAGTTAGAACAACATGCTAGTGACAGGCTAGGGATCTTTAGGTGTAAGTCCCAATCTAAAGATCCAAATCAGTAGTCAATGAATTGCAAGCAATCAAACAGAGTGTAGAAGGAGTAGAATGAGAATAACATCAAGCATGCACACATCTATTACACACAAATGTCAGGTACACCTTGAAACACACATACATACGTCACTCTACTAACACATTGACACAACCTATTTATACCACAATTAGCAGCACACAAGTGTGCAGCTGCACACATGTGTACGGCCGCACACAGCGTGTGCGGCCGCACACACACCTACTAACATACTTGTGACCACAACAAAACACTCTAACACCCTACCACGACATATACATGACAATGCCTAACCCAAACCACAAAAATAGCCTATTATCTATTGATAAAATCTTGGATACTAACATTTCTACCTCAAATGCATATAAGTCAGTAGTTCAGGGGGAGCAAGAAGCTGAAAAGTCTGAGTCGAATAATTCTATGTCCAAATTTGGTGTTGAATTTTGTGATGAATCCATGTTAAATTCAAACTCTAAAATTTTTGTTTCTGGTGGTGTTATGTTTCCCACTGATAACTTTGAAAAGGATGGTGTTGTTTCTGATAAAATTGATAAATCTGATTTGAATGCTTCTACATCTTCCACGTTTGCTACACAATCTAGTACTTGTTCTTGCAAATGTGAGAATGTTAGAAAACATAATAAAAACCGGAAATCTGACAAGAACAGTACTCAATCCAATGATAATAAACAAATCTGTTTCAATTGTGGTACTACTGGTCATATTGCTGAAAATTGTTTAAACCGGATGTTTGTGCATCACATGTCAAAGAGGGGAGAGAATGAGCCTAGAGGACGATCTTCATTTAGAAAATCCTCTAGAACTCGTTTTTGAGATGATGACTGGAAAACAAATCAAAGCAAGAAAATGACAAGTGTTTAAAAGAACAAACAGGTTTTCAAAAATCTACAAACAGTTTGCCAAAATCGACTCAAGCTAAGCCAAAGTCCATTTTGTCAAAAAGTAGGTCTAGATCTTCAAAATCTTCGAGTAGAAAATCCACCTGCTTAAAGCAAACTAAAAGGGAAACTGTTTCAAAACCTAAATATCAATGGATGCCAAAATTAAAATCTGATCAGTCATCATCCTCCTCTGTATATGCTGAAAAAGAAAAACCAAAAGAAAAATTGAAAAATGAATCTGTGAAAGCTAAGGGTCAACCCAGGACTGTAATGACATGGGTCCCCAAATCTAAATAATCCCGCTCATCGTGCAGGGACAGTTGCGGAGGAATGTCGTCAGACCCTGGTATGTCAACAACGGCTGCTCCCGGCACATGACTGGAGATATCTCCCAACTGCACGACATTCAAATATTTAATGGGGGATATGTTTCATTCGTGGGCGGAGAAGGAGGAAAGATCACTCAGAAAGGAACTGTTTCCAATGGAGTGTTAAGTTTTGAGAATGTTAACTATGCTCCCGAGTTAAAGCATAGCCTGTTGAGTGTTTCCCAAATCTGTGACAAAGATTATTCGACACACTTCACCGATAAAGAATGTATGATCTTAAAGTCGGGCATTGTCATCCCGGAGGAGTGGATTCTCATAAAATCAAAGCGGGATGGGAATGCCTATATTATCGACATGAACAGTAATGTCATTACTGTTCATGTCGATAATATAGGCATTCCCATCCCGCTTTGATTTTATGAGAATCCACTCCTCCGGGATGACAATGCCGGACTTTAAGATCAGACATTCTTTATCGGTGAAGTGTTTCGAATAACCTTTGTCACAGATTTGGGAAACACTCAACAGGCTATGCTTTAACTCGGAAGCATAGTTAAGATTCTCAAAACTTAGCACTCCATTGGAAACAGTTCCTTTCTGAGTGATCTTTCCTCCTTCTCCGCCCGCGAATGAAACATATCCCCCATTAAATGATTGAATGTCGTGCAGTTGGGAGATATCTCCACTCATGTGCTGGGAGCAGTCGATGTCGACATACCAGGTTCTAACGACATTCCTCCACAACTGTCCCTGCACGATCAACGGAAATATTTAGATTTGGGGACCCATGTCATTACAGTCCTGGGTTGACCCTTAGCTTTCACAGATTCATTTTTCAATTTTTCTTTTGGTTTTTCTTTTTCAGCATATACAGAGGAGGATGATGACTGATCAGATTTTAACTTTGGCATCCATTGATATTTAGGTTTTGAAACATTTTCCCTTTTAGTTTTCTTTAAGCAGGTGGATTTTCTACTCGAAGATTTTGAAGATCCAGACCTACTTTTTGACAAAATGGACTTTGGCTTAGCTTGAGTCGATTTTGGCAAACTGTTTGTAGATTTTTTGAAAACCTGTTTGTTCTTTTAAACACTTGTCATTTTTTTGCTTTGATTTGTTTTCCAGTCATCATCTCAAAAGCGATTTCTAGAGGATTTTCTAAATGAAGATCGTCCTCTAGGCTCATTCTCTCCCCTCTTTGACATGTGATGCACAAACATCCGGTTTAAACAATTCCTGGCAATATGACCAGCAATACCACAATTGAAACAAATTTGTTTATTATCATTGGATTGAGTACTGTTCTTGTAACGTCCCAAAAATACGAGCAAAAAAATTCATTTTTAAAACATATACTTAGCAAAACATTAGAAATAAAACGTTCACCGATCACATCATTTCATAAAAGATATCGCATGTCTGGAAAAACATTTTATAAAACATAATATTGTCAGAGTACAAATCCCCAGGAAGATCTCATAGTGTGGAATACAAGGCATGTGTGTGATGTGCCGCTACCGCGTCGGCTCCTTCCCCTTCGAAGAAGAGGTACCTGAAACCAAAACTGAAAACTATAAGCACGAATCTTAGTGAGTTCCCCCATCATACCACATACCATACAATCACATATCATACATACTGCCGGGCAATTATGGGGTGCCCGACCTACCCGGTACAGCCATTCTGGGGTGCCGACCTACCCGTGTCAAGCCGTTCTGGGGTGCTGACAACCCATGTCAAGCCATTCTGGGGTGCTGACTACCCATCGGTCCTAACAACTGATCCTCGGGGACTATTTCACCCCTACTGCTGCTATCACATATATCATAACATAACATATTATCAGACATATCTGGGGTGTCCGATCTACCCTTCGGTCCTAACGACCGAACTTGGGGACTATTCCCCTCCTACTACCACTATCACATATAACATATCATGCCAGCATATAAACATATCATCACATACTGTCAGACATATCTAGGGTGTCTGACCTGCCCTTCGGTCCTAACAACCGAACTTTACTACTATCACATATACATATCATGCCAACATATAACATATCAGGTAGTAGCAAACCTAGATGATATCACAAAGACAGTCATCTAACATACAACTCCTACTGGTGGGCCGACATTGTGGCCGTAGACCCACCGCTACTGGAAGGTAACTCACCTCAAAGTAGCGGCTGATCTGTGTGGGAACTGACTGTCTTCTGCTGCTGTTGCCCTAGAAATTCTCCGGCTATAATTCCCACAAAACACTCAGTCAAATACTGCTAACCGACCTCAGGGTAAAATGACCATTTACCCTTAACCAACCAAGAGTCAAAGTCAAAGTCAACTTCCAGTTGACCTGACTAGCCGAGTTGGCTTGCCAACTCGCTGAGTCCCTATCCCCTTGTTTGACCATAATCCCGTCTCTACTCGTCGAGTTAGGCATTGACTCGACGAGTTTTCCTTCTAAAACAAAGTCCAATAGTCCTTCATCCTACTCGCCGAGTTGTATGAACAACTACGTCGAGTTCATCTTCATCCGAAAAACACTCTATGTTGAGACTCGCCGAGTTGTATAAACAACTCGCCGAGTCTGTTCTTGAGGCAAGAAGATTGCCTTGAACTCGCCGAGTCAGGGCATTGACTCGCCGAGTTCCTTCATGAGTGAGTCTGGCTTCTGACCCACTGAGTCATACCCTATGACTCACTACTCCACCCAGCAAACACGAAAAGGGGGAAAACTCGGGGACTCGTGACTCGACTCGCCGAGTCCAATGAACAACTCGCCGAGTCTTTCACATGCAAATACTATATACTCGATTTTGCTTGAATCCAGCTCATGCCATTCATAAATCTGGGTTTCTAGGGCTTGATTAACACGTAAAGTTTCCAACTTTACGTGTAAATAAACACCAATGAAGGTTTTAGGGCTCAAAATGCACTAAAAGAGTAGATCTAGGGCTTTCATGCAATATGGCTCCATAAAGGCAGTAGATCCGAGCTCCTGGAGCTCAATCATGTCTAGATCTAAAGTTTAATCAACTTATTACAAACCCTAATTCATAATCAAGCTTGGAAATGGCTCAAGAAGGACTTTAATGGAGCTATAAGGGACTATAAGCATGAAAACAGAGGGAAACTGTGTTATACCTCAAGGAAATCACTGGAATAACACCAAGATGTCTGGCCTCCTTCTTCTCTTCTTGATCTACTCTCCTTTTCTCTCAAAATCTTCAAGAAAACACACCAAAGCACTTCACTCTCAGAAGGAACAAGGGTTGGACGATATAGGGACCTCTGAGGGTGAAGGGGGCAAGCTTGGGGGCGCATAAGATGACTTAAATAGGGGGCAAACCCTTGAAATTTAGGGTTTCATCAGACAACGTGGACTCGCCGAGTCCAGAATATGGACTCGCCGAGTCGCCAACTTAAACGTGCTCCATATCCCGTCTCTACTCGGCGATTCAGGCCTACAACTCGCCGAGTCCAAGGCTAAAATGCAAAACACTTAGATAAATTTTTACATACCAGGAACCAGGTGCTACAAATCTCCCCCACTTATTTTAGACTTCGTCCTCGAAGTCTGCTGCTCAATCCTGAAACAGCTTGGGTAAATGCTCCATCATTTCTTCCACTGGCTGCCAAGTCCATTTTGAACCTTTCGGTGCTGCCATTGCACCTTCACTAATTCCACCATCTTGTTCCTCAGATCCTTCGACTTCCGGTCGAGGATTGCGACTGGGCGCTCAATGTAATTCAAGCTGTCATCAACCTGTATATCCTCTAGCGACACCACCGCTGAATCATCCACTAGGCACTTCCGCAGCTGGGAGACATGAAAGGTGTTGTGGATCTGACTGAGCTCGGCTGGCAGATCCAGCCTATATGCCACCTTGCCCAACTGGGGTACAACCCTGAACAGACTAATGTATCTCGGGCCCAACTTGCCCCGCTTCCTAAATCGAATGACGCCTTTCCAAGGCGAAACCTTCAGGAGAACCATATCCTCGACCTGGAAACTCCAGGTCTGATCGACGTTTGTTGGCTTAACTTTTCTGTCGACTCTGCGCAATCTGAAGGCTTCTTCGAATATGTTGTATTCTCTCGGTCGTCTTGAGAACCACCTCGGTGCTCCCCATGACCCTCTGGCCAACTTCACCCCAACATATCGGGATCCTACACCTCCGTCCGTACAACATCTCGAATGGAGGATGGTCAATACTCGCGTGGTAGCTGTTGTTGTACGAGAACTCAGTCAAAGGAAGATAGGTATCCCAACTACCACCGAAGTCTAGCACGCATGCTGTAACGACCCAAAAATCACGACTAAAAAATTTCTTTTAAAACATTACTAAAACTAGATTTATAAAAACGTATCATAAGTCAAACATAACTTTCGAGTATTAAATTCAAAACATAATATCATTATCAGAGTCAAACATTCTCAGGCTAACTGACTATGGTGTGTGCTCTGCAATCTTCCTGAGCTCCTCTTTTGATAACCGAGTACCTGAAACCAAAACTAAAAACCGTAAGCACGAAGCTTAGTGAGCTCCCCCAATCTACCACATACCACACAATAACATATAAAGCACATACCGGGCCTTGCCCACTGCATCGGACCGAAGTCCGGACTAATTGGGGCCTTGCCCCCTACATCGGACCGAAGTCCAAAGCTGAATGGGACCTTGTCCCCTACATCGAACCGAAGTCCGAAGCTGACATCGGACCAAAGTCCGAAGCTGACTGGGACCTTGTCCCCTACATCGAACCGAAGCCCGAAGCTGACATCGGACCGAAGTCCGAAGCTGACTGGGACCTTGTCCCCTACACTGAACTGAAGTCCGAAGCTTACATCGAACTGAAATCCGAAGTTGACTGGGACCTTGTCCCCTACATCGGACCGAAGTCCGAAGCTGACTGAACATAGTGTAAACATATCAACTAGCATAAACACATAAACTCTATCTGAGCCACGAAGGCATCAAACATACTAACTACTACATCGGACCGAAATCCGAAGCTGACTGGGACCTTGTCCCCTACATCGGACCGAAGTCCGAAAACTACTGCTAGCTAAACGGGCCGGCATTGTGGCCTTAGACTCGTTCCTACTGAAGGAAAACTCACCTGAACTGCTGAGCTCTGCTGATAAACCTCTGGCTGCTACTCGACAATCCCCTGAACCGCTGCTCCTCTAGCTCTCCGAGCTATCAATATACATATAACACTTAGTCTGACAGTCAACTAAGTCAACTCTGGTCAAAGTCAACCTTACAGGTCAACCCTACTCGCCGAGTCCTCCTAATGACTCGCCGAGTTCATAAACTCAGGGTCTTTCTATTCGCGACTCGACTCACCGAGTCCAACTAGTTCCAAGTCCTGTCCTGCCCAACTCGCTGAGTCACCACCCGACTCACTGATTCGAGTCTCAACTCGAAGAGTTTGAGGTTTCGCGACCTGACTCGCCGAGTCCACTAATAGACTCACCGAGTCCAAGGCAATCTTCAACCAACTCGTCGAGTTGTTCTTCCAACTCGCCGAGTTCATGATTAACTTCATCTGACTCGACGAGCTGTTCATCTCACTCGTCGAGTTCCTCCTCATCTTCAAGTTACTCGCCGAGTCCACTTGAAAGACTCGCCGAGTCTATTCAGATCTTCATACATGCAGAGGACTTTTGAGTCATGCATGGACTCCATACTGCATATCTACCCTTCCCAAGCCTATTCCCCACGTAAAGTTGCAAACTTTACGTGTAGAGAAGGAGATCTAGGCACCATACACCATAAACTTAGGGTTTGAGGCAAAGGGGCTCAACAATCAACCCGTAGACTGATGCTTTATGATTCTCTAGGCCAAGATACACATAGATCTGAAGTAGCAACTTCAGATCTGGGCTTCTAACTCGAAATGGCTCAAGAACTTGCCCTAAAAGCCCCAAATCCTATGATAAAGGTTGATCTAAATGCAAAGGAGGGAAGGTCATGAATCATTACCTTCAAATGCTCTGGAAGATCTCACAAACTCTGGATCCACTGCCAATTCTTGAATCCCCAATGTGTGCCTTCTTCCTTCTTCCTTCAAACCACCCAAAATGGCAAGAAAACTTTGAATGAGCAACAATGGAGGCTTAGGGTTTCTGGTTCTGGACTATAGGGCCGCAACTGAGCCCTAGGAAAGAGAATAAGATGCTTAAATAGGGTACCAAGTCCTGAAATTAGGGTTTCCAAACCCAGACCTGACTCGCCGAGTCCACTTGCCGACTCGCCGAGTCGGTCAATTGCTTTACACCCGGATCCCGCTCCGACTCACCGAGTTCCTCCCTGGACTCGACGAGTCAACCCTCTTCATCTTAGGGTTTTTCCTTTCTTTTCTTGACCTTACTGATCTCGGGTGTTACAACTCTCCCCCATTAAACTAAACTTCGTCCTCGAAGTTTGCTATGGCCAACTGTTCTGCGAACTGCCTCCAACTCTCTGCCTGGAAAGACTAACACCCTTTTGTCCAACACTCCAGCCACTCACAGTGCCGGTCACTACTGAAACGAAGCTGCTGGAACCAGCTTGCTTATATCCCATCTGATTACTCAACTCCTAGTAACTCGATCCTTCCATCCTGAAAGAAAAGCTACCTGCCTAGCTATCCCTTCAGATCACTTATACTTGGCAGAAGGCTCGACTGATCCTGCTGAGAGGGACTTTCCATTTCCAAATCAACCAGCTACACCGTCAGCACTTGCATTCCAACACAAATACTAATACTGTCCAAAATTCTGAAACTTTCCAAACTCTGAACTGCCTGCAATACTGAACATGCCTGAAACTCTAAACTGCCTGAAACGCTGAACCGACTGAAACGCTGAACTGCCTGAAA
This sequence comes from Lactuca sativa, assembly GCF_002870075.4. Taxonomy (NCBI): domain Eukaryota; kingdom Viridiplantae; phylum Streptophyta; class Magnoliopsida; order Asterales; family Asteraceae; genus Lactuca; species Lactuca sativa. The sequence goes on along the minus strand of NC_056626.2, from coordinate 6,130,417 downwards.
CACTGAACTGACTGAAACACTGAGCTGCCTGAAACACTGAGCTGCCTGAAACACTGAGTTGCCTGAAACACTGAACTGACTGAAACACTGAGCTGCCTGAAACACTGAACTGGCTGAAACACTGAGCTGCCTGAAACACTGAACTGGCTGAAACACTGAGCTGCCTGAAACACTGAACTGGCTGAAACACTGAGCTGCCTGAAACACTGAACTGGCTGAAACACTGAGCTGCCTGAAACACTAAACTGGCTGAAACACTGAGCTGCCTGAAACACTGATCTGACTGAAACACTGAGCTGCCTGAAACACTGAACTGACTGAAACACTGAACTGGCTGAAACATTGAGCTGCCTGAAACACTGAACTGGCTGAAACACTGAGCTGCCTGAAACACTGAACTGGCTGAAACACTGAGCTGCCTGAAACCACGAACTGGCTGAAACACTGAGCTGCCTGAAACACTGAACTGGCTGAAACACTGAGCTGCCTGAAACACTGAATTGGCTGAAACACTGAGCTGCCTGAAACACTGAACTGGCTGAAACACTGAGCTGCCTGAAACACTGATCTGACTGAAACACTGAACTGCCTGAAACACTGAACTGACTGAAACACTGAACTCCAACCCAACTGTGGAGTCAAAGGACTCCTCACTTAGTCGCTTCCACGACTTCTGAACGAAATCTTCCTCTGGGACTAGTTTCCACTAGTTATCCTGTCACTGTGGCTCTAGCAACCTTCCTATCCAACCGATCGGTTCCATACGTCACATCCTGACATCATCAATTCCACGACTAACAACATGATGGCTCCCAGACTGACGGTATCCCTTAACATACCCGAACCCCAACGGTCCACTGCCACCAATAGTCTAGACGAAGATCCTTATATTTCTTCATCGCCCCTGGATGAATAGAGAATCGGGATTTATGCGCCTCCTCCATCAAGATCTAGCGCACGCCTCCGTGATACAGTACCCACACCCTACGGTTTAGTGTCAATAATCCTCGGATATCATAATCGAAGGAGGTGACTTGACCCACTATTCGCTCACTCTTCCGATGTTCCTCCTTCATAGCCTCCTGCTGAGCTTCCTGAATCTGCTCTAACAGTGGAGTCACCACCGTCATCCTCATACACACATCCGTGATCGGTGACGCCTTACAACTAAGCGCATCGGCCACCACATTGGCCTTCCCCGGGTGATAAAGGATCTCGCAATCATAATCCTTCACCACGTCCAACCACCGACGCTGCCTCATGTTCAGATTCGGCTGATCCATGAGGTACCTCAAACTCTTGTGGTCCGTGTAAATGGTACATCGAACCCCTTAGAGGTAATGCCGCCAAATCTTGAGGGCGAATACCACCGCCCCCAACTCTAAATCATGCGTCGGGTAGTTTGCCTCGTGAGGCTTCAGCTGCCTCGAGGAATAAGCAATGACATGTCCCCTCTGCATCAATACTGCGCCTAAGCCCGAGATAGACGCATCATAGTATACCACAAAATCCTCTACGCCCTCGGGCAGGGCTAGGATTGGCACCTCGCACAATCTCTGATGGGTTTTGGTCCTAAGAACATCCTATGTGCTCATACAAACCCTAATGCTTGGATCTAGGTTTCTCTATTGTACATGCAAGTTATCCAAGACTATAAACCCTAATTCTAGCATTCATGTAATCATATTAACATAAGAATGGGTTTAAGATGTTACCTTGATTGTTATGTAGCAATAACAATCCCAAATCTCCTTGTATTGATTTTAGAAAGCTTAGAGTCACAAATGCCACTCCTCTAATGGTTCACAAACACCATAAGCAAGATGATGAAGAGGAGAGAGGATGGAGGCTACCCAAAACGTGTTCTAACCCTAGAAGAAGTCTTAGCCACGTTTTTGGTCCTTAAGGGATCTATATATAGTGAGGCTATTAGGGTTATCTAACAAGGAAAGCCTAATTTGGATGCTTAAGCCCTAAGCAACCGATGGATCCCTTTCCTTAAGGCCTTGGACGATTTCTTATGGGCTTCCCCATAGAATTCGTCCACTCCTTAATATAAGGCAATTCATGGCCCAAATTGCAATTATCTTATAATTACAATTCTAGTCCCTTAAGTTTAATTAACCTCTTTTAGACACAAAACTAATTACTAATTAATTCTTGACTAATATTAATTAAATAATATGATTTCTCCTTTAATATATTATTCTCATAATATATTAATAAATCATACTTAATCCTTTCTCTCCATAATTCATCCTATCAAGTTGCTTTGGTGAAGGCAACCCAAAAGGACCATGCACCATCGGGTCAAGTACATACCAAAATAGTTATGGACTTAGACACTAATCCAACAGTCTCCCACTTGGATAAGTCTAATAACTATTATGCGTATGAATTCAGATCTAGATCTGCAATCGTAGCTTTCCAAAGCCGCTGTCAAATCTGATCCTATCAGATACGCGTGTCCTTTAGATAAGGGATCATATATTCCTCCATTCTAGATATCGTAAGAGATGATTTCAAATCATTCTCTTTGTACTATTTCTCGAATTCTGATTTATGACGACTAACTAGTTGAACAAATCAAATTAGCCCTAGCCCGGCCGAGCATTTATGTTTGTCTTCACTAAATCATCGAGGGACCCAAAGATATCGCTTTTATCCTACTTTGGATAAAAGGAACGGATAAAATTTGATACAATGCTTGCTTGCACTCACTCACTGAATCACACACAACAATATGTTTTATGACACCAAGTTACTAGTGTGTTTACATATTATCAATGTGCAACAGATTCGCAAGATACAACTCACACATCTCGGTTTCAAGAATATAAGATGTTATCGTCTCACCAATCACTCGTGATACAATCCATGGAGTGATCCAAGTGAGCGTGGGTTTAATCCAATGCTCAAATCATATTCATAAGCACTCACGATTATTGCAGCAAACCTTTGCTATGTCTAATACGCTCTAGGCAATCTACAAATCAATTCATGACAGTCTTCATTCATACTTACTTCCAACGTATGACTAACTGTGGCCCGTTCGAATAATTTGACTGTTCTTAACCAATTAAATTATTCAGGAAGTCAAAACATGCAAAGTGAAACACAAGAATAAAACTAATCCCATATGGCCTCAACCCTTTGAGCATAAATAAAACACCTTTTATTTATCACCATATCGATTACTCATTATTTGTTGTTTCGGGTAATCAACTTCTTACCTGAATTATTACACTTGTCCCATGCTCTTAGCATGCACACAATGTTCACCTATGGTTCTTACTTTGTGAAATAGATCAAATTGAACACATTTCCAACCATTCTCATTTCACAACTCCTAATCCTTTTTCATCAGTGAAAGAATATCAAATTCTTGCTACTTATAGAATATGCTAGATTCTAACACTTTATTCAATGATCCTTTCGTAATGTCACTGCACCAAAGTCACAAAGACTATTGTCAATGATATTACAAAGTCCTCTATCGGAGATTGTTACAAGACAATTCTTTAGATATGATGTCTCTCACTCAAAGTACATTCCTTTGAACATCCTTTTGCATAAAAGTTCCTAATCTAGACATAGATTTTCAATATTCAATTCCCAATATGGACACGTTTCCATATTTTCCATATGACAACTCATTCTTAATAGAATCTTATCTATTCATAATAATGTCGATATGATCCATCCAATATGGAAACATTTCCATATTTTCCAATACCATACTTCCAACTACTCACAAGCAACCAATCCTCGGCGAACTTTGGATTGTCCTTTGATAGTTGTTTAATTATTTTAGTCAAAACCAATTCTTGTCCTTTTTCCCTCTAAATGCGCTAGACATTTGGAAAATTTTAGAATGGTCAAATATTATAGCATTTGCAATCGATCCTATACCCGTAGCGCATGGGACACGATGCATAATGTCTTACATAAATATTTGATACTTTATCAATCTTTCGCCATAATATTTCATTTGCTATGTTTTCAAATTTCAAATTGTGAAGAGGAATGCCGTAATCATAATCGAATTTTTGAGAACACACTATATACCTTTGACTAAATTTATTAACATTCCACAACCTAAGCCTTTAGATTTGAAATGAAGCATAATATTCTCTCCCTTAATTATAGCAAAACAACTATTCCATCCTTACGACTTTGCAAAGAATGACTCTTGTTTTCTATAATTAATATTGCCAACTTGCAATACTTTCCTTAATAATCATACGATCATAACTTTTATGCTCCCACTATCATGATGATTATTATAAACATAACACTTATGCTCCCACTAGCTTTGACATGTATTCAGAAACAGCTTAACTTTCAGAAAAACAATGCTTATTGAATTTCTTAAGTTCATGTTTCTAATACTTAGTGCTTTGATAATCTTTTATCAAGGCTTCTTGAACTTATACACCTTTTCCTTAGATATCTCATATGAGTGTCTAAACAATTGCCAAACCTCACAATTCAAATTATGGAAAGGGATACCGTAACCATAATTGAATTCGAGAATGCAATTTTACAATCACTATCTTCTTAAAATCTTTCTTAGTGAAAGCATTAACTCACAATCATTTTCATGAAGGAGGAAATCTTATGACACTTAGATTTAAAAAGCAAAGTTTACGACAAATTCAAACTCATATGGATTGAACTTTCTTAATCTCGATTTCTTGCCTTATGGTAGCACAGCTGCCCACCATGTCTTCCAAGTAGTTAAGAAGATAACCTTTTCTTATCAATGTACTTTCCATTGATCAAGGTCCTTGCCTTTTATGCATTCAAATGAGAACTCATAGGACTCACATGCATAATTAACTTGATTGGATTGGCACAGAAACAAAATAATGTTAACACGATAGGTTGTAAACCTCAACTCGTGTGCTAGTGATGATCGATAAGGTCTATTTTGATTTGTTCTTGAAACTTTTCAAGACCATTAAGACTCCCACTGACTCCTTGACATATAAGATTCTTTTGTTAATAAACATTTCTTGACAAACAAGTATTCAAGAGTTAGTGTAGCCTTATCAAAACACTACATAAATTGGTTCTAGTTGGTCTTTGTCTTATTCAAGACATCACAACTTTCCACATTTGATGAATGTTATAAACCTTTTAATACTTTTCACTCATTGTCACAATCTTTACTTTAAGACTTGTTATTGGAACGAAGTATGATAGACTTCTTGATTTAACCATTTCTTCAATTCTTGAATCCTCTTCTTAGACATGCAATTGTACTAAGACTCTCTTAGAGGATCAATTGAGATATGGTTCTTAATCATTAAGACCTATCATAAAGCACAAAAGCTACTCTCCCTTCTTCTTATAATGGAGAAACTTTTATCTTTTTGCCTACTTGATTCTTCTTATTCGTTTTGCTATTGATTTAAACCTTTTCAATCAATTCATAATTACACTTAATCTTATAATGATAATCATATTTACTAAACCTTTAGTAAATCATGACGAATATCTTTGTTACTCTTATGGTGAACTTGATCAACACGCAACTTTGTGTGCTCGATCTCCTAGTCTTTCACTTGACACTTTGTCAATGAATTAGTCTAATTTCCAAAATATGAAATTTCTCATTCATCGTGCAACCAAGTTGCATGATTCCAAGTTTATGTCCAATTGAAACTTGAGCGATGAGAAACTCTCCCTATTTGGTAAATTCTCGACTTTCCATAAATAACATAATAAGAACCAAATCCATTATTGCTAATATTTTCAAACATCAATTTTTCATATACGCCATTGCAAGGATAAATAAATAATATAAAATCAAAATTTATTTTATTGCGGAAAAATTTGTCCTTACAATGCAATTCATTGAAAAACTATGCTAATACTTCTTTCTTAGCAATTTAATTCTAACTCTAAGTAGTAACTCAAGAATCTAATCTTCGAGAAATGCGATCGAAATCCGTTCCTTCACGGTTAGATTCTGCTCACTTTTTCCCTTAAGCTTCCTTTCTTTTCTTCGATTCTACAAAACATCAATTGTAATCTTATCACATTATGTATTAAGAATCTAGAATAGAAGCTTAAAAGAGTTAGTTAGTGGATTTTACCTATATTAGAGCCATACGTTTCGACTCTCCCATCTCTTAGATCTCTTAGGTAAATGGGGTAGCTTCGTCTCCAATGCCCTTTCTCTTGGCAATGAAAGCAAATTGACTCTTTTGGAACATGACATGGAACTACTTCAGACATTGCCTTTCTCTTATGATCAAACCTTTTGATCATAGCATGTCTTTCGTTTCCATTGTCTATATCCATAGAGGTCTTGAAGGCAGATTCACCAATCAACTTTGCTTTTCCATTGCGCCAAAACATTTCTGATTCAGCATCAATAAGCATATAGGTGAGATCTATAAGGGTCACGTCACGGTTCATCATATAGTACTCTCTTACGAACTCACTATATGAGTTAGGAAGTGACTGAAGAACCCAATCAACAGCCATTTCCTCATAGACAACGGATCCCAACATTCTCAACCTATCAATGTGTGACTTCATCCCTAGGACGTGTGCACACACCGAATTTCCTTCTTTATGTTTACTTGCCAAAAGGGCTTGAGTGATCTTGAACTTTTCAAGCCTTTGAACTTGTGGGTTAGGGAGAACAATTGGAGGAGGTGGAGGAAGTGAAGCATGATTTATTGTTCCTCGATCGAATCGTGGAATACCATCTTTATGTGGAATGATTGTTCCACGGGATTTGGGAAGACCATAGTTGTCGAACTTTGACATCTACAAAACGGGAGAAAACGAATTCAAGTTAGTTGATTGATTGAGTCCTTAGTAAATCACCCAAATGAGATACTAAGGCTAGGACCCAACACAATATTCTACAACTCGGGAGAGGGATGCCGTAACCCAAATTACAGAACATTTGAAGGTAAGTGAATGACGATTCACTAATTTTCCACCATGAAAAACAAAAAACAGATTAAGTTTTAAATGTTTTGAAAACTCCTAGATCCTTTGAGATTCATTGAACTTTTCAATGGCATGTTTAAATCTCGATATTCCCCTCGATTTGTGACTGGGATGCCGAGGATCACAAAACAGGGTGTGAATAACCATGCAAACTTACATGGTGCCCTCACATGTTACAGTCACCTATTTGATGTGCCGGTAAACCACACACGCTCCACCGAACTATGACAAACATTGAGTCACCCTTTGCTACCTTTGCTTAGAACCATTTAGTGTGCCGGTAAACCACACACGCTCCACTAACGTCTTCGCAAGGGCACAAAGTGTAATTTCATGGAATTGCATCAATTCACTTTTGCCTAAAGTAACTAAGATTGGGAATTTTGTAAAACATTTAGTTACTTTTATATTTCACTATACTTATAATGGAAGGTTTTCGTCCTATCCTACCCGTTCAGCTAACGACCCTCCACTAGTCAAGAGTGCGGTGGGTAAGAGTGGATACCCATTCAATCGCCATTTTATAGGCAATTTCCTTAAACACCCCTTATAGACTAGCTTCGTGAATGAGGCCTACTAATGGTAAGACTGACTTTTACTCATACATATATATATATATATATATATATAATGTTAGACTTTTAATTTTATATATATAGTATAGGGTGTATTTTACACTTTTAAAATACTAGGTGGTTTAATTTAATAATTATACTTTTAATTCAATTAAATTGTAAACCAAAAACTTTATGGATTTATTAAACCTCTTTTAATTATACACCTTAATTAATTAATAAAACCATAAGGGAGTGATTTGAACTTTTTCAAAACAATACTAGAGTTTTAGAATTTAACATTCCTAATTAAACTTTTAATCAACTTTTAAATTCCAAAACTTGAGGGAAAGTTTTGAAACATTTCAAAACATTAGGGTTTAGAATTTAAATATACATCAAAATTAAACTATTAATCAAAATTTAAATTCCAAAACTTGAGGGCAAATTTTGAAACCTTTTTCAAAACATTAGGGTTTTAACTATTTAAATTTCAAAACAACAAAACTTTTTGGGTTCAAATTTAAACTATAAAACCTAAAAGGGAAAATATGAAAGTTTTCAAAGCACAAGGATCAAATAACAAATAATCTAAATTAACATTTAATCACATAATTATCCATATTTGATTTATTTAATGATTTCTTGCAAAACAATTTACCAATTTAATCAAAATAATTAATCAATTATCACATAAGGAAACAAATATTTTATTAATTGATAAATATCTTCAATTAGATCAAGAATATAGTCAAATATATCATAAAATCGAATTTATATTGATCTAATATGATAAGGCAACTATCCTTAAGCAAAAACAGCAAGAAATCCCGAAGTTCGCTCCATCTGACGAGCTGACTCGTCGAGTCAAGCATGGACTCGGCGAGTCAAGCCTCCAGAATCCAAAAAATCGAATTTTTCAAACATATCAAGCATCAATACAATATAAACCAACCTGGCTCTGATACCACTGATGGGTTTTGGTCCTAAGAACATCCTATGTGCTCATACAAACCCTAATGCTTGGATCTAGGTTTCTCTATTGTACATGCATGTTATCCAAGACTATAAACCCAAATTCTAGCATTCAAGTAATCATATTAACATAATAATGGGTTTAAGATGTTACCTTGATTGTTATGTAGCAATAACAATCCCAAATCTCCTTGTATTGACTTTAGAAAGCTTAGAGTCACAAATGTCACTCCTCTAATGGTTCACAAACACCATAAGCAAGAGGATGAAGAGGAGAGAGGATGGAGGTTGCCCAAAACGTGTTCTAACCCTAGAAGAAGTCTTAGCCACGTTTTTGGTCCTTAAGGGATTTATATATAGTGAGGCTATTAGGGTTATCTAACAAGGAAACCCTAATTTGGATGCTTAAGCCCTAAGCAACCGATGGATCCCTTTCCTTAAGGCCTTGGACGATTTCTTATGGGCTTGCCCATAGAATTCGTCCACTCCTTAATATAAGGCAATTCATGTCCCAAATTGCAATTATCTTATAATTACAATTCCAGTCCCTTAAGTTTAATTAATCTCTTTTAGTCACAAAACTAATTACTAATTAATTCTTGACTAATATTAATTAAACAATATGATTTTTCCTTTAATATATTATTCTAATAATATATTAATAAATCATACTTAATCCTTTCTCTCCATAATTCATCCTATCAAGTTGCTTTGGTGAAGGCAACCCAAAAGGACCATGCACCATCGGGTCAAGTACATACCAAAATAGTTATGGACTTAGACACTAATCCAACAATCTCTGCCTCAGAATCTTGAACGCTGCCTGCTGCTCAGGCCCCCATCTAAAGACCACGACTTTCCTAGTCAACTGTGTCAGGGGTACAACTATCTTGGAGAAATCCTGAATGAATCTCCGATAGTAGCCTGCTAATCCTAGGAAACTCCGAATCTCGGATGGAGACTTCGGAACCTCCCACCTCATCATGGCCTCCACCTTGGTCGGGTCTACTGAAGTCCCGTTCTGGTTGACGAGGTGCCCAAGAAACTGCACCTCGCGCAACCAAAACTCACATTTGGAGAACTTGGCGTACAACCTCTCCCTCCTCAAGGTCTCCAAAACCTCTCTCAGATGCTCCTCGTGCTCCTCCCGCGTCTTGGAATAAACCAAGATGTCATCAATGAAAACTATCACAAACCGATCCAGCATCGGTCTACACACGCGGTTCATGAGGTCCATGAATGTGGCAGGAGAATTGGTGAGCCCAAACGGCATCACCACGTAATGTCCATCTCTTTCACATCCTCAGGATGAATCTGGTCTAGGTCAGCAAATGAGAGTTGTGGAGAAAGTTCTCCTGCCACAAAAGCATTGTAGCAGTTTACCAGACCTATGGCGAGGGCCAGATTTTCTTCCTTTTCTTTTGAAGATGAGACTTGAGGACTGACTTCATGAGATTGAACTGGTGAAATTGTGGATGAACCAATACTAGAACCAACTTGCTGAGCTGGAGTTTGAAGTTGAGGAACTTGAATGTGTTGCACTTGAGGTGTAACGTATGAAATAGGTTGATGAGTCACATAGGGTTGAACATGAGCAACATGAACTTGAGGAGCTTGAGGAGTAGAAAAGCTTGAGAAAGCAGTGTTGTTGGTGGTTTGGATCCCAAGATTTGCTGTGGAGTATGAATTGACATGGTTAATCTCCCTTTGCTTATTATCGAGATCACAAGCCTTGATGATCGCCATCGTTTCAGCCAAACTTAAACGGCTTAAATCTTTAGTCTTCTTAATCACCGAGACATTCATATCCCAGGATTTTGGTAGAGAGTTCAGAAGCTTTTTGTTGATTTCCGATCTTGTAACCATTACACCAACATAACTCATTTATGTGGTGAGTGTAATAAACCTTTGCAACTAATTCTCAAGTGTTTCTCCCAAGACATAGTTAAACATATTGAACTTTTGTCGCAACTTGTCTTGGCGACTTTGTTTCATGTCTTCATTGCCCTCATAGACTTCTATTAGTGCTTCCCATTAGGCCTTTGTTGATGTATACTCACTAAAACCTTGAGCGATTTCCGAAGATAATGCCATGGTTAGTGTAGCAAGAGCCTTTTCCTTCTCCTCGACTCTCTCAAAATCATCATCGGTGTAGTTCTCAACTTGCTTATTAGTAATGGTTCCATCTACCAATGTAGTTGTAATGTGGATCGGTCCTCTAAGAATACTGCACCATATCTTGAAATCCTTCATTTTGATGTACTTCTCGATCCGATATTTCCATTCTGGAAATCCTTCCGCAGATAACAGTCGTGGAATTCGAGAAGTGGTTCCCATGATTGCATCTAATTCATGGTGAGCTGACATGATTTGAGATTCCATGTTTTATAGATCAATAAAAGCTTCGTTAATTAGGACGAGTGCAACCGCACACTTTAGTCGCACATGTTAACCGGACACACTACAACTGCACACTTCAGCCGTATACTCCAACCGCACATTCAACCGTATACTCCAACCGTACACTTGGCTTCACACTCAACTGCACACACTGATTTCACACTCAACCGCACACCTTTAAAACTCAACTGCACACCTTCAAAGCTCCAACCGCACACTCAAAAATACTAGATTTTTGAATGAATTCTGATTCCAAACTAGTAAAAACAATGATCATCAAGCAGTTTCTCAATAAAAAGCATGAATGCACTTCAAAAACCATAATTATCTTCAACCGCACACTCTAAGATTCTTCAAAATTGACACTGAATCTGCTCTGATACCAATTGTAAGTCCCAATCTAAAGATCCAAATCAGTAGTCAATGAATTGCAAGCAATCAAACAGAGTGTATAAGGAGTAGAATGACAATAACATCAAGCATACACACATCTATTACGCACAAATGTCAGGTACACCTTGAAACACACATACATACTGTTAGATTAATGTCTAAGTCCATAATTATTTTGGCATGTACTTGACCCGATGGTGCATGGTCCTTTTGGGTTGCCTTCACCAAAGCAACTTGATTGGAGAAATAAATAGAGAGAGAGGTTATTATGATTTATTAATATGTTATAAGAATAATATATTAAAGGAGAAATCATATTTGTTTAATTAATATTGGTCAATAATTAATTAAGAATTAATTTTGTGATCAAGTGTAATTAATTAAACTAGAGGGGCTGAATTGTAATTATGTGATAGTTACAAAATATGGTAATGGTTATAATAAATATGGGTTGAACGAATTCAAGGAGATAAGGATCCTTGAAATCGTCCAAAGGATAAAAGATAAGGGTTTTCAAGGCTTATCTTATGGTTGCTTGGTGGGCAAGCAACTAGATAAGGATAAGGACTGAAACCTAATCTCTACACCTATATAAAGACCCCCCAAGGCTCATGAATTCGTCCATGCCTTCCCAAGAGGTCCTAGAGACGAATTCTTATACCTCTCCTCTCTCTTTATACCTTCTCCATTTGCTCTTGGTGTTTGTGAGCCATTAGAGGCACTACACTTGTGGTGCTTGCTTTCAAGACTTTGGGTTTGAAGATTTAAGTTGTTATTACAATATAACAACAAGAGGTATGTAATCTAACCTTCTTGGTTAATTTCGAAAATAGCAATCATGATTAGGGTTTTATTATGTGTTCATAATGTTGTGTATCTAATATTGAAAACATAGATCCAATGCAAGGGTTGCATGTACACATAGGATTGGTTTACAATTTAATTGAATTAAAAGTATAATTGTTAAATTTAACCACCTAATATTTTAAAAGTGTAAAATACACCCTATACTATATATAACATTAAAAGTCTAACATTATATATATGTATGAGTAAAAGTCAGTCTTACCGTTAGTAGGCCTCATTCACGAAGCTGGTCTATAAGGGGTGTTTAAGGAAATTGCCTATAAAATGGCGATTGAATGGGTATCCACTCTTACCCACCGCACTCTTGACTAGTGGAGGGTCGTTGTAACGCCTGTGTTTCCGGGCTTGCCATTTTTTAGCAATGTAATAGTCTAGGTTAACCTCTGTAACCTGTTTTGAAATAATAAGATTTTATTATTTGAGTATTATGTGTTTTGTGCTTAATTGCTTAATTATGTGGTTTCGCGAGGAATTATTGCCCATCGATCTTAATGGTTTCGACATCGTGTTGGGAATGGATTGGCTTAGCGCCAATGATGCCGAAATTTTGTGCAATAAGAAGATAGTTAAAGTAAACCCGCCTGGGAAAGATTCGTTTATGGTGTATGGGGACAAATGCAGAGTAAACTCTGGAATCATTTCTCTAATGAAAGCCAGAAAGTGTTTGACCAAGGGATGTACATCATATTTAGCATTCGTGATTGATGCTAAGAAAGAAAAGAAGGTGATGCAGAGTATTCCAGTGGTGTGTGATTATCTGGAAGTGTTTCCCGAAGATCTTCCTGGATTACCACCTGATAGACAAGTAGAGTTCAGAATAGACTTGTTACCAGGAACCACGCCAATAGCAAAAGCACCTTATCGATTAGCACCAACGGAGATGAAGGAGCTGATGATGCAACTTCAGGAGTTGTTGGACAAAGGTTTCATTAGACCTAGTTCATCGCCCTGGGGAGCTCCGGTGTTATTTGTGAAGAAGAAAGATGGAAGTATGAGAATGTGCATCGATTACACAGAGCTGAACAAGGCAACAATAAAGAATAGATATCCATTGCCGAGGATTGATGACCTATTTGATCAATTGCAAGGTTCGAGCTATTTCTCGAAGATCGATCTAAGGTCAGGATATCATCAGCTGAAAGTAAGAGAGCAAGATATCGTGAAGACTGCATTCAGAACTAGATATGGGCACTACGAGTTCTTGGTTATGTCGTTTGGACTAACCAATGCTCCGGCAGCATTCATGGATTTGATGAATAGGGTTTGTAACCCGTTCCTTGATAAATCCGTGATAGTGTTCATAGACGACATTCTGATTTACTCGAAAATCCAAGAGGAACATGGCAGACACTTGCGAGAAGTGTTAGAAGTTTTGAAGAAGGAGAAGTTGTATGCGAAGTTCTCCAAATGTGATTTTTGGATTCGTGAAGTCCAATTATTGGGTCACATGGTCAACCAAGAAGGGATAATGGTTGATCCAGCGAAGATCGAAGCTGTGATGAAGTGGGAACAACCGAAAAGTCCCACGGAGATTCGAAGCTTTTTAGGATTAGCCGGATATTACCGAAGGTTTATCCAAGGCTTTTCTTCGATCGCTAGTCTATTGACAGCTTTGACCCACAAAGGAGTACTTATGCTTGGAGTGATAAGCATAAAGAAGCATTCGAGAAGTTAAAGAAGAAGCTATGCGAGGCACCGATACTTTCTCTACCCGATGGGGTTGAAGACTTCGCTGTTTATAGCGATGCTTCTGGGGTTGGATTGGGTTGTGTTTTGACCCAAAGAGAAAAGGTGATAGCATATGCGTCTCGACAGCTGAAAGAGCATGAAAAGAATTACCCGACTCGTTGGCAGCGGTAGTTTTCGCTCTGAAAATATGGAGGCATTACCTCTATGGCACGAAGTGCAAACTTTTTACTGATCATAAGAGTCTCCAATATCTCTTTAATCAGAAGGAATTGAATATGAGGCAACGACGCTGGCTAGAATTACTTAAAGACTACGACTCTGAGATACTTTACCACCCCGGTAAAGCTAATGTTGTTGCTGATGCTCTCAGTCGGAAGGTCAATCTTGAAAGGAAAAGGCCAAGAGCGTTGAGAATTGAAGTTGTCTCGACCATTGTGGAAAGTATAAAGAAAGCTCAAGAGGAAGCTTCTGAGAAAAATGACCGAAAGGAGGAACGTTTGGGTAAAACGTTGGTGTTTGGTACTAACGGTCATGGACTGAAGGTATTCCAAGATCGTATTTGGGTACCTAATTCAGGAGGAATTAGGGATCTTCTGATGGAAGAAGCTCACAAGACCATGTACTCGATTCATCCGGGTAGCACTAAAATGTATAGGGACCTGAAACCCTACTACTGGTGGCCAACGATGAAGCTTGATGTTGCAAAGTATGTGGCCGAGTGTGTGACTTGTGCGAGAGTCAAGACACAACATCAGAAACCTTACGGGAGTTTAGAACCATTGCCTATGCCTATGGGTAAGTGGGAAGACATTGCTATGGACTTTGTCACTAAACTGCCCAGAACAAAGAATGGTCACGACATCATTGGGTGGTCGTTGATCGATTCACTAAGAGTGCGCATTTCATAGCAGCCAAGGACAAATGGTCTATGGAGAAGCTTGCGAATTCTTACGTGAAGGAAATTGTGAGGCTTCACGGTGTTCTGTTAACAATTGTATCGGATCGTGATAGCCGTTTCACCTCAAGGTTTTGGAAAAGTCTACAAGAGGAATTGGGTACCAAGTTATGTTTAAGCACAGCTTACCATCCGCAGACTGATGGTCAGAGTGAAAGAACGATACAAACACTTGAAGATATGCTGAGAGCATGTACCTTGGAATTCCTAGGTAATTGGGATGAACATTTACCTTTGGTAGAATTTTCCTATAACAATAGTTTTCACTAGCATTAAGATGACACCTTATCAAGCTTTGTATGGACAGAAGTGTCGTACGCCGTCTTGTTGTCTTGAGGCTGGGGAAAAGCAGTTTATGGGACCGGAGATGGTCCATCAAACTGCTGAAAAGTTGAAAATAATTAGAGAAAGAATGTTAGCAGCTCAAGATTGTCAAAAGAGCTATGCTGACAAAAAGCGAAGACCGATGACTTTTGAGATTGGAGATTCGATTTTGCTTAAAGTCTCGCCGTGGAAGGGACTTATAAGATTTGGTAAAAGGGGAAAGTTGAGTCCAAGGTTTATTGGACCGTTTAAAGTTTTTCAGAGGATTGGGAACCAAGCTTACAAGCTTGAACTACCAGAGGAACTGAATGGAATTCACAACACTTTTCATGTGTGTTATTTGAGGAAGTTCACGGGAGAAGTTCCCGACATAATTCCAATTTATGAATTGAGAATTGATGAGAACAAAAGGTTGATTGAACAACCAGAGGCAATTGTTGACCGAAAGACTAAGAAGTTGCGACGCAAAATGTTTGGGTTAGTGCTTGTCCGATGGAAACACACGAATGGGCCGAATCTCACCTAGGAGACGGAGAGTGACATGTTGAGTCGCTATCCGCATTTGTTTGTTGATGTGTGATTCCGGGGACGGAATCATTCTAAGGTGGAGAGAATTATAACGCCTGTGTTTCCGGGCTTGCCATTTTTTAGCAATGTAATAGTCTAGGTTAACCTCTGTAACCCGTTTTGAAATAATAAGATTTTATTATTTGAGTATTATGTGTTTTGTGCTTAATTGCTTAATTATGTGGTTTGATTAATTAAGAATAAAAATAATCGTCAAAATTAAAGTGTAAAATAAACTTAATATCTTTGAATAATGTTGTAGTAGTTGAAACGAGGTTTCCGAATATATATAGAACACCCAAATCTGACTTCGTATGAGGAAGTTATGATTTATCGAAGTTTCGGCTTAGCAGTGTGCAGCCCGAAATATTCGATTTGAGATCGAGCGGTTTTTAGTTGAAGCAATCTAACTGAGGATCGAAGGTCTCGTTGTTGGTATCAAATCGATAAAAAGTTAGGCGAGAACGGACGTCAAACGAAGAAGTTATGAATTTATAACGAAGTTTTTTTGTCGCGGCCTATTAAAAATAAATAATAAAAATAAAGTCGAAATTAGCCGACGGGTTCTAAACGGAAGTTGTAGAGCATAGTCTCACCTTCGCGTGGATATAAAGACGTCGAAAACGGAGTTCGTATGAAGAAGATATGAATTTCCGAAGTTTATTTAATATTTTGTATTTAAATTTAATTGGAAATTCGGAAGCATTATCCGAGGACGAGTCACCGATCTGATCCGAGGTCCGCCCCGCGTACTCCGAAGTGTCGACACTCGCAGCAAGTGGCTTCGGATGACGAACGCCATGACGATTTCGGACCAGTACGCCCCGCGTACTCCGAGGCTCCAGCCTCCTATAAATAGGATCCGAAGGCAGCCAAGTCTTTTGTTCATTTCCTCTCTTCTCTCTCCCGTTTTGCGTCGTTTTGCGTGCCAGAAATACCCCGAAGCCCCGGTATCATACTCTTGCCCCGAGGCAAGTCCCGAGATCCCAAAGATCCCGAGATGTGCGGTTCCCGAGCCGAAGCTCTGCCCGCGAGAAGTTCGATTTTTGTGAAGATCTTCCAGATCTGCTGAGGATTACTACTTCTATAAGCCGTAGTGCGGTCCGATCATCTTCTGATCAAGTGAGTGTATACTACCTTTCATAAACACGATAATAATACAAGTTTGGTTCGAGTGTATTAAGTATATTGTTGTTTATAAGTGTGAGTGTGTAGTTACCTTCTTCTAACACATAAATATTAAGTATTTACTATAAAATACGTGCTATGTGTATGGTATATTGTTGTTTATATGTGTGAATGTGTATTCACTTTCTTCTATCTCATAGATATGATTTATTCTCAATGAGATATGTGTTATGTGTGTGTGTGTCTTATCTGTTATGTGGATTATGTGTTGATTAAAGCATGCTATACAGGTTTTCAAAACTATGTATAAAAATGTATATTTTATCTACTAATATGTTGGGTAGAACATGGGTAGATAGTTGGTGTGTAATAAACAGATGAGAGGCCTCGTTGTTGTTTGATTTAGTAATCTAGCGGAGTTTAGATGACGACCACGGGCTATTCTAGACAGTCTTGTGGAAACATTAGCAGGTTCGCCACCTGTAGGTGTTAATGAACTTGGGTGTTCATTCGCTGTACTCCATCCCCCTCATGGTTGCCTTATTTGACTTATATTGCTGAGGAACCCCCGAAGCATGTGTTGTCGCCCCGATGAAATATTCTTAGACTAGGTCCCTTATGTTAGTTGTTTTAGGGACATAAAGTGAGAATAACGGGAATGGGTAATTGGGTTATTGTTGGTTGGTGAAAATTAAATATGATCATTTATTGTGGGTTGAAAACCCTATATGCTCACCAGGCTCCCAAGCCTGACCCACTCAGTTTTATTTGTATTATGGGAAGTGGCGCGAGGGCATGAGATGGATGAACCATCAGTTGTTTTGTTTACAAATCTGTATATGTATATATTTGTTGAATGACTTGTAATGTTATCGTTTATGCTTATTGGTCTGTATCGGAACATGACACCCCGAGTTTTAATTATATAATGAAAAATATATTTCTTTTATGAAATGCTTTGGTAAACATTGTTTTATCATGTTTTGTTTTTGAGAACAAATTCCGCAACTCTTTCAAATCAAAAGGATTTACTCTGAAAATATTTTAAAAGCATAAATGAAAATCGGTCTTTTCTGGCCGAGATTTTAGGGATGTCACAGTCGTTAGCCGAACGGGTAGGATAGGACAAAACCTTCCATTATAAGTATATTGAAGTACAAAAGTAACTAAATGTTTAACAAAGTCCCAATATTAGTTACTTGGGCAAAAGTGAATTGATGCAATTCCATGAAATTACACTTTGTGCCCTTGCAAAGACGTTAGTGGAGCGTGTGTGGTTTACCGGCACACTAAATGGTTCTAAGCAAAGGTAGCAAAGGGTGACTCAATGTTTGTCATAGTTCGGTGGAGCGTGTGTGGTTTACCGGCACATCGAATAGGTGACTGTAACATGTGAGGGCACCATGTAAGTTTGCATGGTTATTCACACCCGCTTTGTGCTCCTCGGCATCCCAGTCACAAACAAGAGGGGCATATCGAGATTTAAACATGCCATTGAAATGTTCAATGAATCTCAAAGGATCTAGGAGTTTTCATAGATTTAAAACTTAAATTCTTTTTCGTTTTTCGTGGTGGAAATTAGTGAATCGTCATTCACTTACCCTCAAATATTCTGCAATTAGGGTTACAGCATCCCTCTCCCGTATTGTAGAATATTGTGTTGGGTCCTAGACTTAGTATCTCATTTGGGTGATTTACTAAGGACCCAATCAATCAACTAACTTGAATTTGTTTTCTCCCGTTTTGTAGATGTCAAAGTTTGACAACTATGGTCTTCTCAAATCCCGTGGAACAAGCATTCCACATGAAGATGATATTCCACGATTCGATCGAGGAACAAGAGATCATTCTACACTTCCTCCTCCTCCTACAATTATTCTCCCTAACCCACAAGTTCAAAGGCTTGAAAAGTTCAAGATCACTCAAGCCCTTTTGGCAAGTAAACATAAAGATGGAAAGTCGGTGTGTGCACACGTCCTAGGGATGAAGTCACACATTGATATGTTAAGAATGTTGGGATCCGTTGTCTGTGAGGAAATGGTTGTTGATTGGGTTCTTCAGTCACTTATAACTCATATAGTGAGTTCGTAAGAGAGTACTATATGATGAACCACGACGTGACCCTCATAGATCTCACCTATATGCTTATTGCTGCTGAATCAGCAATGGTTTGGCGCAATAGAAAAGCAAAGTTGATTGGTGAATCTGCCTTCAAGACCTCTATGGATATAGACGATGGCAACGAAAGACATGCTATGATCGAAAGGTTTGATCATAAGAGAAAGGCAATGTCTGAAGTAGTTCCATGTCATGTTCCAAAAGAGTCAATTTGCTTTTATTGCCAAGAGAAAGGGCATTGGAGACGAAGCTGCCCCATTTACCTAAGAGATGGGAGAGTCGAAACGTATGGCTCTAATATAGGTAAAATCCATTAACTAACTCTTTTAAGCTTCTATTCTAGATTCTTAATATATAATGTGATAAGATCACAATTGATGTTTTGTAAGATCGAAGAAAAGAAAGGAAGCTTAAGGGAAGAAGTGAGCAAAATCTAACCGTGAAGGAATGGATTTCGATCGCATTTCTCGAAGATTAGATTCTTGAGCTACTACTTAGAGTTAGAATTAGATTGCTAAGAAAGATGTATAAGCATATCTTTTCAATAAATTGCATTGTAAGGACAAAATTTTTCCGCAATTAAATAAATTTTGATTTTATATTATTTATTTATCCTTGCAATGGCGTATATGAAAAATTGATGTTTGAATGTTTATATTATTAGCAATAATGGATTTGGTTCTTATTATGTTATTTATGGAAAGTCGAGAGTTTACCAAATAGGGAAAGTTTCTCATCGCCCAGGTTTTAATTGGACAGAAACTTGGAATCATGTAACTTGGTTGCACGATGAATGAGAAATTTCATATTTGGAAAATAGACTAATTCATTGACAAAGTGTCAAGTGAAGGACTAGGAGACCGAGTACACAAAGTTGCGTGTTGATTAAGTCCACCACAAGAGTAACAAAGATATTCGTCATAATTTACTAAGGGTCTAGTAAACATGATTATACTTACAAGATTAAGTGTAGTTATGAATTGATTGAAAAGGTTTAAGTCAATAGCAGAAAGAATAAGAAGAATCAAGTAGGCAGAAAGATAAAAGTTTCTCCATTATAAGAAGAAGGGATAGTAGCTTTTATGCTTTATGATAGGTCTTAATGATTAAGAACCATATCTCAATTGATCCTCTAAGTGAGTCTTAGTACAATTGTATGTTTAAGAAGAGGAATCAAGAATTGAAGAAATGGTTAAAAAGTCAATCATACTTCGTTTCAAAACAAGTCTTAGAGTTAAGATTGTGACATTGAGTAAGTATTAAGAAGGTTTATAACATTCATTAAATGTGGAAAGTTGTGATGTCTTGAATAAGACAAAGACCAACTAGGACCAACTTATGAAGTGTTTTGATAAAAACTACACTAACTCTTGAATATTTGTCAAGAAATGGTTATTGACAAGAGAATCTTATATGTCAAGGAGTCAGTGGGAGTCTTAATGCTCTTGAAAGGTTTCAGGAACAAATCAAATGAACCTTATCAATCATCACTAGCACACGAGTTGAGGTTTACAACCTATCGTGATGACATTATTTTGTTTCCGTCCTAATCCAATCGAGTTAATTATGCATGAGAGTTCTATGAGTTCTCATTTTGAACGCATAAAAGGCAAAGCACCTTAATAAATGAAAGGTACATTGATAAGAAAAGGTGAACTGCTTAACTACTTGGAAGACATGGTGGGCAGCTGTGCTACCATAAGGCAAGAAATCGAGATTAAGAAAGTTCGGTCCATATGAGTTTGAATTTGTCGTAAACTTTGGTTTTAACAAATTCACATGGATAGGAACACATACACCGTTTAAATCTAAGTGTCATAAGATTTCCTCCTTCATGAAAATGATTATGAGGAAATGCTTTCACTAAGAAAGATTTTAAGAAGATAGTGATTGTAAAATTGCATTCTCGAATTCGATTATGGTTACGGTATCCCTTTCCATAATTTGAATTGTGAAGTTTGGCAATTAGTCTTAATTGATTAGACACACATATGAACTATCTAAGGCAAAGGTGTATAAGTTCAAGAAGCCTTGATAAAGGATTATCAAAGCATTAAGTATTAAAAACATGAACTTAAGAAATTCAATAGGTATTGTTTTTCTAAAAGTTAAGATGTTTATGAATACATGTCGAAGCTAGTGGGAGCATAAGTGTTATGTTTTATAGTAATCATCATGATAGTGGGAGCATAAAAGTTATGATTGTATGATTATTATGGAAAGTATTGCAAGTTGGCAATATTAATTATAGAAAACAAAAGTTATACCTTGCAAAGTCGTAAGGGTTGTAAAGTTGTTTTGCTATAATTAAGGGAGAGAATATTATGCTTCATTTCAAATCTAAAGGATTAGGTTGAGAAATGTTGATAAATTTAGTCAAAGGTACATAGTGTGTTTTTAAAATTTCGATTATGATTACGACATTCCTCTTCACAATTCGAATTTTGAGAACATTGCAAATAAAACATTGTGCATCGTGTCCCATACGCTTCGGGTATAGGATCGATTGCAAATGCTTTAATGTTTGACCATTCTAAAATTTTCCAAATGTCTAGCGCATTTAGAGGGAAAAGGGACTAGAATCGGTTTTGACTAAAATAATTAAACAACTATCAAAGGACAATCCAAAGTTTGACGAGGATTGGTCGCTTGTGAGTAATTGGAAGCATGGTATTGGATGGACCATATCGACATTATTATGAATAGAGAAGATTCTATTAAGAATGAATTGTCATATGGAAATTATGGAAATGTTTCCATATTGGATGGACCATATCGACATCATTACGAATAGATAAGATTCTATTAAGAATGAGTTGTCATATGGAAATTATGGAAGCGTGTCCATATTGGGAATTGAATATTGAAAATTTATGTCTAGATTAGAAACTTTTATGCAAAAGGATGTTCAAAGGAATGTACTTTGAGTGAGAGACATCACATCTAAGGAATTGTCTTGTAACAATGTCCGATAGAGGACTTTGTAATATCATTAGCAATAGTCTTTGTGACTTTGGTGTAGTGACATTACGAAAGGATCGTTGCATAGAATTCTAGAATCTAGAATATTCTATAAATAGCAAGAATTTGATATTCTTTCACTTATAAAAAAGGATTTGGAGTTGTGAAATGAGAATGATTGGAAATGTGTTCAATTTGATCTATTTCACAAAAGTAAGAACCATAGGTAAACATTGTGTGCATGCTAAGAACATGGGACAAGTGTAATAATTCAAGTAAGAAGTTGATTAACCGAAACAACAAGTAATGAGTAATCGATATGGTGATAAATAAAAGGTGTTTTGTTTATACTCAAAGGTTGAGGCCATATGGGATTAGTAATATTCTTGTGTTTCACATTTGCATGTTTTGACTTCTAGAATAATTGAGTTTATTAAGAATAATCAAATTATTCGAACGGGCCACAGTCGTTCATATGTTGGAAGTAGGTATGAATGAAGAATGTCATGAATTGGTGTGTGGAATGTCTAAAAGAGTATTAGACATAAGCAAATGTTTGTTGCAACGTTCATGAGTGCTTATGAATGTGATTTGAGCATTGGATTAAACCCACGCTCACTTGGATCACTCCATGAGTTATATCACGAGTGATTGGTGAGACGATAACATCTTATATTCTTGAAACCGATATGTGTGAGTTATATCTTGCGAATCGGTTGCACATTGATAATATGTAAACGCACTAGTAACTTGGTGTTATAAAACATATTATTGTTTGTAATTCGGTGAGTGAGTGCAAGCAAGCATTGTATCAAAGTTTATCCGTTCCTTTTATCCAAAGTAGGATAAAAGCGATATCTTTGGGCCCCTCGATGATTTTGTGATGACAAACGTAAATGCTCGGCTGGGCTAGGGCTAATTTGATTTGTTCAATTAGTCAGTCGTCATAAATCAGAATTGAGATATAGTACAAAGAGAATGATTTGAAATCATATCTCATATGATATCTAGAATGGAGGAATATATGATCCCTTATCTAAGGACACGCGTATCTGATAGGATCAGAGTTGACAGCGACTTTGGAGAGCTACGATTGCAGATCAGGATCTGAAGTCATACGCAGAATAGTTGGTAGACTTATCCAAGTGGGAGACTCTTGGATTAGTGTCTAAGTCCATAACTATTTTGGCATGTACTTGACCCGATGGTGCATGGTCCTTTTGGGTTGCCTTCACCAAAGCAACTTGATTGGAGAAATAAATAGAGAGAGAGGTTATTATGATTTATTATTATGTTATAAGAATAATATATTAAAGGAGAAATCATATTTGTTTAATTATTATTGGTCAATAATTAATTAAGAATTAATTTTGTGATCAAGTGTAATTAATTAAACTAGAGGGGCTGAATTGTAATTATGTGATAGTTACAAAATATGGCAATGGTTATAATAAATATGGGTTGAACGAATTCAAGGAGATAAGGATCCTTGAAATCGTCCAAAGGATAAAAGATAAGGGTTTTCAAGGCTTATCTTATGGTTGCTTGGTGGGCAAGCAACTAGATAAGGATAAGGACTGAAACCTAATCTCTACGCCTATATAAAGACCCCCCAAGGCTCATGAATTCGTCCATGCCTTCCCAAGAGGTCCTAGAGACGAATTCTTATACCTCTCCTCTCTGTTTTTACCTTCTCCATTTGCTCTTGGTGTTTGTGAGCCATTAGAGGCACTACACTTGTGGTGCTTGCTTTCAAGACTTTGGGTTTGAAGATTTAAGTTGTTATTACAATATAACAACAAGAGGTATGTAATCTAACCTTCTTGGTTAATTTCGAAAATAGCAATCATGATTAGGGTTTTATTATGTGTTCATAATGTTGTGTATCTAATAGTGAAAACATAGATCCAATGCTAGGGTTGCATGTACACATAGGATTGTTTATATAAAACCCATCACATACGTCACTCTACTGACACACTGACACAACCTATTTATACCACAATTAGCAGCACACAAGTGTGCAGCTGCACACACGCTGTGTGCGGCCGCACACACATGTATGGCCGCACATACACCTACTAACATACTTGTGACCACCACAAAACACTCTAACAATCTATCACGACCTATACATGACAATGCCTAGCCCAAACCACAAAAATAGCCTATCAATATCGGAAGCTGAATTGATGGTGCAGAATCCCAATCAATTAGATTGTAAGTCCATGATCTGCTTGTGTATCAATCAGATCCAATTGATGGTGCGGAATCCCAATCAATTAGATGATGTCAGATCATAATAGAAGAGAAGGAGAAGAAGAATTAAGATGAATCTTGTGATGTATTCAATGATATGAATGATGCTCCAACACATAAGATTCTCTCTCACACACAATTCTTCTCTTTAACTTTCTCTCTCTACAATATGCGCCACTCCTTCTCTCTCTAGCCTTTTCACTCACATGACTCCTCACCCTATATATATGAGACACCAGCCGTACACGTGTGTACAGCCGCACACCCTATGTACGGCCGTACATAGGGTGTACGGCCGTACATAGCCACAAATTTACATATTACATTATAGAAAAATATATTTTCCTAGAAAAGCAAAGTATAAACCATATTTTTGACCCAACAATCTCCCCTTGGTTTATAACTTTCTTTTCAAACTGACCCAACAAGCTCCCCCTAAAATGTAGCTGGCTTTTCTTGTTAATCTTCATTGGAAGCTTGTCTTCAGCATTAATCTTCAATTTCTTCACAGCATCAAGATGAACATATGAATCTTCAATAAATGACTCCATCTTGAGAAGTTGGAATTTTCTTCAGAATTTGACATTTAACGCACATTTGGCGAGGAGACTTCTTGTACTGATTCTTGAAAGATAGCACTTTCAGCTTGAGAATCTTCAGAGAGAACATCAAAGAGAACAAATCTTCTGGATCACTTCAGCGGGTTCATAGATAGCAAAAGATTGATTGAGGAGGATTCAATGCAATCCGTCACATAATCTTCAATTATAGCTTGACCTTGCTTCTGGGGTTGAAAGATTGAATGTTGGAAGAATAATCTTCATTTCTTGCTCCTTCGAATGAGAATTCTTCGATGCTCACGGATGAAGCTTTGGCTCAAAAATCTTGATACAGACTCTATGAGTCTCATCTACATATGAATTCATTTTTCAAGACAAAACAAAAACTAAAAGAAAATTTAGCACACAAAACGGAAACAAAAATATTTTTTGATTTTTAATTTTCTGATTTTTGTTTGATTTTTGAATTTTCTGATTTTTGTTTGATTTTTTTAATTCTCCCCCTAAATTTGTGCATAGAGGAAAACTATGAAAAAAATTTAACAGAAACAAAAAATATTTGGGATCAAAGTTGTGAGACAGCATGAACTCGTTTATCAGTACCTTCACCTTCATGAATAGATCTGGTCAATTGCCGGTATTGTGGTCCACTTAAACACGAAGGATATCGACAAAATTTTCTAAATATACCATTTAGCTGACGACGACCACGAGTGTTGTTGTCCACTTAAATTAAGTGGCGAGATCTATAGACAACCTCTAAATGGTTCAATTTTAGTTGCACTAGAACGTGTTCCCCACTCCCTGATATACCCTGGTTATCAAGAACTTCCAAAGAACTCCTTACTTTAGGTGAATAGACAATTATTAAGGAGGAAGTTAGATTTAGAGATAGATGCATATGTTGTGTCACAGGTCGGATCTATTTCAATCACGCAGAGGGGACAACATATGACTAACAGAGATAGAGGGATTGAGAGGTAGAATGGTGCATATACTGTGTTCCAGGTCGGATATGTTTCAATCTCGCAGAGGAGACAACATATGACTAACAGATAGAAAGAATTTCATAGATAGGGAGGTGCGTAGAAATAGAGTTGCATATGCTGCATTCGAGGTCGGATCTCTTCCAATCACGCATAGGAGGCAACATATGACTAACAGATAGAAAGCAAGAAATTTTTTTCCTAAAGACCTACTTTATCAGAACCCCCCATTCGCCCTATCAGAACCAGAATTAAGGACATAAGTCCGTACATCAAGGAAAAGTTAAGCCACAGTTCTAGATGCATATTAGTGTATCATGTGGGTTCCCGTGTTTATCTCACTGCTCAATCTACCCGAGCGTCGTATGGTCAGTCCAAACAATCCTAACTAAATCCACATTGTCAAATCGTTCGTGCTTACCAGCACATTGAACACAGAGTCTAGAACATTTAGATTCACTCCTTTACACAAGTTTTAGACTGCCCGTTATCACTTTCTTGATATCACTTCCCAATAATAACTACTAACAAAACACTATTAAGAAAATGAAAAATTGTCTGTAAAACGAATCAGAGTAAGATAAACTCAGGAGTATAGAGAAGAAAATGAAAACTATAATTCACCGATTGAATTTGCATTTAGAAGGTCTGAGAATAGCACGCATAATCTCATAACAGATCCGGAAATTCTTCATTTTATTAAGCACAAACCCTATGTGTGATCTTTTTTTTTTGCAAAGGACACATACTCTCAAACAAACTTCTGAGTGTTGCGTAGTTGAGATATGCCTCCTATCATGTGCCTAGAACAGCCACTACCAACAAACTGAAGTATGATGATATGCCTCCATAGCTGCTCCGATACAGAGCGGGATCAGTTGGTCTTTGGAACCCAATCCATTTTGAAACTGGGTCGACCTTTATCATCATTGCAGTGTACTCTCTCCCATGACATATCCTGTTTATCACAAACATAAGATGAAGAAATATTAGAGTCATTAGTTTATTTGGGAGATTGAGCCTTCAGAACCCATTTGTAGTTGGGTTTAACCCATTTCTTTTTCGATCTGATGGGTGGCTCAGTACTTGCTTTGGAACTTGAAGCCGGTTGCCGAGATGAGTTTGACCTAGCTGGTCTTGATTTTGCTAGAGCATCTCTTGGATTTTGCTTCCTGGTCGGCATTCCCTTCTTGTCCTTGGGATTCGGATTCTTGGCCTTGTGGGTTTGATTCTTAGCCTTCTGCGCATTCTGCAACCCTTGTGCATAGTAAGGAACGTATGCGCGATTTGGACAATTTCGGGCAATGTGTCCAGGTGTTCCACAGTGAAAACATGTCTTTTTCTTCACTGGGAAGTTGTTTCTTCCTGCCCCTGGTGGCGTTTGCATGCCTTGTCTCAGGTTGTTCCCACATGCACAATTGCAACAAGTTGGTTGTTTCACTTGATTTGGTGGCCTGTACTTCTCAACAGCAGGTTGATCAGAAGTAACTGAGTTAGAAGCAACAGATTCAGAGTTCAAGGAGATGTTGGTTTGTTTAATGGTGTTCTCCTTGTTCTCATCCTCTGTTACTTTACCTGCACAAGAAGTAGAAGCATCGGTATTCATCAGTTCAACACCCTCAGTTGCCTGTTCAACAACTGGTTTACCGTATACCATAAATGGTTCTCGGTTAATCTCTTCCTGAGTCAAAGGTATGGATATATAGTTATGATTGAAAGGGGGAGGAAAACTATCATACCTTAGACCCTTGTTTTGATTATCTTTGAATTTTAAATGGTTTTCAAATAAGGACTCGACTGTCTTACTTGACGCAATGTAATTTTTGAAACTAACATCTGTTTTTCCACACTTTATTTTCAAAGCGTCAAGTTCTTCAGTTACAACAACAAGTTTTTTCTTAATGTGATCGTAATTTTCACACTTGTTGTTGTAATCTTCTTGTAATTTCCTAAAGTCCTTGGTCTTGGCCTCTAATTGAGCTTTCAGAGGTTTTTGACATTTCCTAAGAGTATAGCCTTCGTATTTGAGGTCCTCATTTTCTCTTTTTAATAAATCTATTTGATATCGGAGAAATTTAATAGTAGTTTCACAAGATGGAGTACATGAAACTTTCATTTACCGGAAATGATGCGGAACTCATTTTTATAATATTTTTTTAAATTGTCCTTTGACTTAAAAACCGAGAAAGTCAACCTTCAAATTCAAATTTAAAAAGTCAAACTTAAAAGTCAAACCGA
Source organism: Lactuca sativa (assembly GCF_002870075.4). Classification (NCBI taxonomy): domain Eukaryota; kingdom Viridiplantae; phylum Streptophyta; class Magnoliopsida; order Asterales; family Asteraceae; genus Lactuca; species Lactuca sativa. The sequence goes on along the minus strand of NC_056626.2, from coordinate 6,102,468 downwards.
AAGGCTAAATTTGAAAATTTAAAAGTTAAACGAAAAAGTCAAAGTTTAAAGTCAAAGATAAAACTTGAAAGTCAAAGTCAAAATTTTAACCAAAAAGCCAAAATTAAAAAACTATATATTTTTTTGGTTGAAAAAGTAATTTAGAAATAAAAGAAATTTGAACTTTGGGTTAAAAGAGCCAAAAATTGCGAAACTTGGAACCGAGAGAAGAAAGCGTTTTGAATTAAAATTTGGGAGGAGGGTATCGTGTGACAAGTTGGTTCAGCTGGTAAGTTGCTTGCTTGAGTTGTGAGGTGACCCTGGTTCGATCCCCGACACCCTCAATTTCCCTTCCCCTATTTTTATAATGGACGCTGAACGAATAAGACGCTTAATGGTGCTGAACGACGCTGAACGAAGAACCGAGGCCGCACACGTCCGAGTCGCATACACCGAGCCGCACACTCCCTGGCCGCAATTATCTTTTCAAGATAAGATCAAATAAGCTACAGATCTGACAAAGTTGACTGATACAATCCAAACTCTGATACCAATTGTAAGTCCCAATCTAAAGGTCCAAATCAGTAGTCAATGAATTGCAAGCAATCAAACAGAGTGTAGAAGGAGTAGAATGAGAATAACATCAAGCATGCACACATCTATTACGCACAAATGTCAGGTACACCTTGAAACACACATACATACGTCACTCTACTGACACATTGACACAACCTATTTATACCACAATTAGCAGCACACAAGTGTGCAACTGCACACAGTGCGGCTGCACACACATGTATGGCCGCACACACCTACTAACATACTTGTGACCACCACAAAACACTCTAACACCCTACCATGACCTATACATGACAATGCCTAGCCCAAACCACAAAAATAGCCTATCATTAGGAATTGCATGATAGAATTGCCTGATTATATGATGCCTGACGGCCGAGGGTTCTTCCTTATATGAAATTGACGTCATTACTATAGTTGCTTAGTGTATTCAACATGGTTATACATAACTAAGATTCTATAGCCTGAGAATGTTTGGTTTGGCCTTATTTCATGCTCTTTTTTGATGAAGGGATTAGGGTAGGATCAGATATTGGGCTGTCTATAGGGTCTAGTGTTATGTATGATTAGCATACACAAGTGTTGCAGGGTTGGTGGAAGTTTCACGGATGAGTTGTGTGGGGTCAGTTGTCCAATCTCGTGATGTTTAGCTTTCCGCTAGGGAGTGATGATTGAGTGTATGCATCTTCTAGTGTGTATTGTTAAGGTTGTTGTATAAGGTATTAGGGATGATTGAGTGTATACACAAGTGTTGCAGGCTGCAGCCATCGTAGTCGTTGTCGCTATTAGGGTTGGTGCAGGGAGGTTTTTCCAGTATCAGGACTTCGACAATACAAATCCCCTAACATTAGATGGAGTTCAGGACCCGATCATAGCCATGAGGTGTATGTCTGACATTGAAGGGTGTTTCTTCATTTTCTCTTCGCCAGCTGACCAGAAGGTCAGGTGCACTCTGAACCTTCTGAGGTCCGGAGCGAAGGATTGGTGGAGACTTGTTACTAGCTCGTATTCTTATGAGCAAAGATTTTTTTTTGTGTGGGGAGTAATTCTTGGAGATGTTCAGTTCTAGATATGTGCCACTGGTGGAGCGTGAGAGGTTGGCCCAGGAGTATTTGGATTTGTGACAGGGGACTGAGTCGGTGACGGAGATCACCAAGATTTTCACGGAGACGACCATGTTTTGTCATGAGTTTGCTAATTCTGAGCAGACTTAGATGACCCGTTACTTAAGCATGCTCAAGACGGATATTGGTCAGTTTGTAACCACTTAGAGTTATGATTCTTTTTTGGAGTTACAGGAGGCCGTCGGGCGACGTGATATTGAGATGGAGCTCCAGACGAGGGAGCAGAGACAGACCTCGGCGTAGTCGCAACCTACGCCAAAACGATTCAGGGCTGCTGATAATAGATCTGGATGGTAGAGGGGTCATACTTGTGGGAAGTGTAACAAGGTTCACGAGGGGGCCTGTTGATCAGGAGGTGTGTGCCACAAATGTGGCAAAGAGGGGCACTATACGAGGGATTGCCGCCAGCCGGCCCCAACTCCAAGTTCCAGTATTTTCTATCATTGTGATCAGGTTGTCCATGTGAAGGTCAACTGTTCATTGCTCGCCGCCAAGCCGACGCAGGCCTCGACACCAACTACTTTGAGGATCACCGATGGGCGCCAGGGGAGGGCGGAGCCCCTGAGGGCTCAAGGTCATTCTTTCTAGCTCACTGCCAAGGAGGCCAGAGCAGCTCCATAGGTTGTGTCGGGTATGTTTCTATTTCTTATTTTGTCAATTATGTTTTATGTTATTCTTATATGTATTCCCCTGATAGGTACGTTCCCAATGAACTCTTTGCATGCTCTTGTGTTGTTTGACTCGGGTGCGAGTCGGTCCTTTGTATCTCGATTATTCAGTAGGGAGTTTGATATGCCTATTGGGGAGTTAGAGTGTACGTTGCGGGTTTATATTGCCAAAAAACATGGCTTTTTTGCATCTGTGGTATATCAGGGTTGTGTGCTAGAGATCTTCGGGGTGCCTTATCCGATTGATCTGATCCTTATTCCCATGAGGGATGTGTGTGTGATAGTAGGTATGGACTGGCTGAGCAGGTTCAGTGCCATGATTAATTTTGAGGTCCAACGAGTGGTAGTTCGAACCCTAAGTTTGGGAGAACTGGTTATTTATGGATAGGGTACCAAGGTCGGTTCAAGGTTTTGTTCGACAACCAGTGCTTGTCAGTATATTCATCACGGGTGCACATGTTACTTGGCTTACGTGGTTGACACTCGAGTTGGGGATCAGATTTTAGTTTCAGAGGTTCTAGTGGTCAGAGAATTTGCTGATGTATTCCTGGAGGAGTAACCCGGTATGCCTCCCAAGAGGCAGGTCGAGTTTAGGATTGACCGTGTGCCCGATGCGGCCCCGATTGCAAAGGCGGCGCACCGCTTGGCACTGCCTTAGATACAAGGGTTGTTATCTCAGCTACAGGAGTTGCTAGGCAAACAGTTCATCAGACTGAGCAGTTCTCCATGGGGAGCGTCGATACTGTTCATCAAGAAGAAGGATGGTTCACACCAGATGTGCATTGATTATCGGGAGTTGAACAAGTTAACGGTGAAGAACCGATATCCCCTTTCACGGATTGATGACCTCTTTGATCAATTGCAGCGTGCATCTTGGTTCTCCAAGATAGATCTGAGGTTTGGGTATCATCAGTTAGAGTGAGAGAAGAGGATGTGGAGAAGACTGCGTTCCAGACTCGTTATGGACATTACGAGTTCGTCGTGATGCCATTTGGGCTCACCAATGCTCCTGCTGTGTTTATGGATCAAATGAATTGGGTATGCAGTCCGATGCTCAAAAGATCGGTTATTGTGTTTATTGATGATATCTTGATGCATTCCAAAACCAGAGAGCAGCATGAAGAGCATCTTCGAGAGCTCTTGGGGGTTTTGAGGCGAGAACTTGTAACGTCCCAAAAATATGACCAAAAAATTTCATTTTTAATTTAATAAAAACAGTATTATAAGAAAACATCATTGATACAATCCAAATAAAATAAGTGTATCAAAAATTATCTCAAATCATAGTAAATCATAAAAGCTAAACTATGTGGTGTGCGCGATGCAGTCATCCCAAGCTCTTCCCCTAGTAACCAGAAGTACCTAAAACAAAAACTGAAAATCAAAGCACAAAGCTTAGTGAGTTCCCCAAAATACCCCATACCATACATAATAAATCACATACTGGGCCCCCGCCCTCCTTCGAGCCCCGCTTGCTATACAGATCTGTTATTCTTAGGCCCCACCTAACAACGGGCCCTACCCACTATACCCATATAATATATATCACAATCATACCAACACATACAATGATCATAAAACAATAGCACACGATTCAGTCATCAGGCCTCGCCCGACATCGAGCCCCGCCTGAAAAGTATGCTAATCCATGAAAACGCACATCATGCTTTATATGTTGTTAGTGAAGCGTGTGTGGTTAACCAACACACTAATAGGGACTATAAAGAGATATTCTGGATGTCTCAAAAATTATCATTGTTGATGGAGTGTGTATGGTTAACCGACACATCAATGTGAGATGATAAATGACATCGAGGTTCTCAAGCGGGTTTGCATGGTTATTCACATCCCGTTTGTGATCCTCAACATCTCGATCACAAAAGTGAGAGCAGAATCCGAGATTAAACATGTCGTTGATAAGATTCAATGAACCTCAAAAGATCTACGAGTTTCATAAGATTGTAATTGGTAAAAGTATTGCCTACCTAAAATAGATTTGATTGATTATGACATCCCTCTTCAACATTTGAATCGAAAATATGCATCCTAACCTTAATTTAAAATTATGGGTTAATAGTTAAAGATTCAAATCAACTAACTTGGATTCTATTTTCTCTCACTTTTAGATGTCTTAGGAAGATAAAAATGGTATTCCTCATTCTTAGGGAAATGGTTTTCCTTAATCTTTAGGAAATGGCCTTACAATTTCAAGTCAAGGTGAAATTGTTTTCCCTTCCTTAGGAAATGATAGAAATGGACATCATCTCTCTTCGAGTCTTCCACCTTCTCCTCATGTGATTCTCCCAACGTCACGTTTTTCCTTAAGCTAAAAGATATGAGACTACTCAATCCCTAGTAGCATGGAAACATCAAGATGGAAACCTTGTGTGTGTGTATGTTTTGAAAATGAAATCGTACATTGATAAGTTGGATAGATTGAGTGTCATTTTCCCATGGGAGCAGGCCACTGACTTGGTTCTTCTCTCGCTTCCAAATTCATATTATTAGTTCATTGAGAACTTTTATATGAGAAATACTGACATGACCCTAATTGATCTGACCTAAATTTTGATAGTTGTTGAAGCAGAAATGCTTAAGATCACATATAAAGCATAGATGCTTATTAGGACTAGATAGTTATTAGGACTAATTCCAAAGTTTCCATGGACGCTGACAATGATGACGATGGTGGTCAAGAAAATATTTCTCTTCCCAATGGAAAGGGATCGTCAAAGATCAAACCGTTTGATCATATGGTAAAGAGAAATGCTAGTTTTGGAATCGTTCCATGTGTTCGCCCCAAAGAGTCTATTTGTTTCTACTGTAAATTGAAGGGATATTGGAAACGAAATTGCCCAAAATACCTGAAAGATCTTAGAGATAGTAAAGTCAAGTTGTGTGACTCTACTTCAGGTACATCCGTTATCCGACTCCATTTTTTATAAGTTCATGTTGATAGACTCTTAGGACATGATGTGATGGTCATATTTTGATGGTATTAAATGAGTTAAAAGAAAGAAAGAAGCTTGAGCAAGGTGCGCTAAATCTTATCGTGAGAAATGGAAATTGGTAACATGGTTTAGCTGGTTGCCTTATTTTATATTTCCTTGCAATGACATTTATGAAAGTGTTGGTTACATTTCTTATATTAGCAATATTAGATGTTGATTTGATTTTTATAATATCGCTTGTGGTGTTGTCATAATTAACTAAGTGAAAAGAAAACTCATCACCAAGTTTCTATTGGACAGAAACTTGGAGTCATATAATTCGAATTGTGTAATGCATGAGAATCTTGGTCATTGGAAAAATTATGACTAGTTCATTGTTCACATGTTTATGTGAGGCAAGTGAAGGACTGATGGATCTGGTACATGTTTATAAGGACTATTTAGATCCACCACAAAGGACGATAACTATATTCGTCATGATTTATTGGTGCTTCTAGTGAATATGGTTGTGTTTATGAGATTAAGCATAATTATAAAACTTTTGAAAAGTTTATGAGCAACTCAAACGAATGGAAGAAACTATTAGGCAGAAAGATAAAAGTCTCTCCAATCTAAAAGGAAATGAGGGTAATTTAGTATCATGTTTTATGATTGTCTTAGTGATTGTGGATTTATATCACAATTGATCATCGAACAAGATTTTAGTGTAACTGTATGACTAAGAAGAGGAATCAGATATTGATGGAAATAGTTCGATCAAGAGATAAGTCATACTTCATTCCAAGTCAAGTTGTAGAGCCATTCACAAGTAATTATGAATCATATCTTAAAACTCATTTCAAACTAGGAATGCTGAAAACACCTCGAACTATGTAGATTAAAAATGTGTTCTTACTCTAGCACATATAAAATTGGAGTTATGATGTTTTCATTTAATCGAGAAACAAAAGATAAACGAAGACTTATTATGTGAAGTGTTTTCTTATTGAAAATCCACACAAAATTTTGAATATTTTTTTTAGCTTGTCAATGAATGTTCATTGACAGAAAACTCATACGTCAAGAAATCAGTAGGAGTCGTATTGATCTTTAGAGTTTCAAGAGTCAATCAATAATAAACCTTTTAGTTATCACTAGCATGTGACCTGAGGTTGATAACCTATCGAGTTTGATTGACACATTCTTATTTTTGTGCACTTCAAAGTGAGTTGGCAGAGCTTATGAGTTCTATGTTTTCATTTACTGCAAAAGCAAAAGCAAAAGCTCGTTGGTCAGTAAAAGTACATTCATCAATATGGGTGGGATACTAACAACATGGAAGCACTGGTAGGCTCTTGTGCCACTAATTGACAAGATATTTAGAATAACGATGTTCAATCCATGAAGGAAAGCTAAAATTGAATTTGGTTTTGTCCTAAACCTTATCTTATGATTGAAGGTTGGAAATGATAGATTCACATGGATGTGAACATATGCACCATAAAATCTGGTGGCAAAGTTTTCGCTATAATTCATGAGAATGATTATGATAGATTATAAAGATCTAAAAAAGATCAATATGATATTGGTTGTGTTAATTGTATTCTCAAATTCGTTGTCACACCCCCGAACCAGACGGCGGAAACGTCCGGGGGCTGTTGTGACTCAATTGAATACCATCACAATGAATATACATGAAACATAACATCATTCATCACCAACATTTGAATATTACAACTGATAGTGTTTACATCCATTACATTGTCTCAAAACATTACATTCTCAAAAGTAGATTGTTCGATACTAATTAAACAACAACAAAACATCATAGAGTACAATTCTTCCTTCACTTTATCTGTTACCTGAGAATACAAGTATTTTGAAAAACGTCAACATATGAAATGTTGGTGAGTTCATAAGTAGTGTTTGAAATCCAATGTTTTGTATTGTTTGAAAACCACCAGAAAATCCGATATTTTCTGAAAATAGTATAGTCAAAAAGGTGTGAAGATCCATAAGTATGCTTGTTTGTTTCTATAAATGTAAGAATACGATTTGTAAGACTCGGTATGTAGTTCGAAGGTGTATTAATTGAAAACCCTAGGAAAACCCGACGTTTTCCTATCACTTTACTTTAATTAGTTTATGTGTTGTTATTTCGTTACGACAGGTGTATTCGTTGAGCTCCGGAGACGTTGGATTAACAGTGGATTGTGAATTGTTGTAACGTACGTTAATGAAAACGACTAGTTGACAACCGTACAAACGATCCCTTAGGCGTCGCTCGCACTTATTCACATAACCCAACCCCCCGGACTCATGTAGCCCCACGACCGAGGGGAAAAATAAGGTGCGAAGCCCCCGGTAATTCCCTACGTCGTTCAAGGCTATAGTGAATGCGAAGGGCCCTTAGCCCAACTCGCATTGGTGAATTCTCGACTTTGCTAGCAGTACCGAAGGACCCTTGGGGACCAGCAGCACGTTTGCCATTGAAAGTCCTTTTACACGGAATCAAGTCATATTAGACCCAACTACATGTAAGCAAGTTTCCTTCAGGCCTAAAGATCATGCCATTGGGCTAGCTAGGCCCAACAAACATGATTTGAAACTTTTGGGCCCAAAGACGGTGTATCGACGTCTGGTGTATTCCCGCGTGTGTATTGAGTTCCCGAGAGTTTCATGTGTGTATTGAAGTGTCGTCGCGTTAGTAGTTTCGGATTTGTTATTGATTCGAGACCGAATCAATTCGTTTGATAACGATTTTTGGTGTTGAAGGTGTATTATAATTTGCCGATAGTCGAGATGTTAGAATTTCATCATGACGGATTTATTATTTACAACTTTAGGATGTTTCATTATTGCAGCCCCTTTTCTTTTGGATAATTTACACATTTAATCCTTTATATAAACTAATTTCTATTTTAGTCCTCAAACTATTTTTCTTGACACTTTAGTATCAAAACTTGTAGAAAAGTTATTTTCAGCCCAAAGTTATTTGAAAAACAGTTTTAGTCCACCAAAAGAAATTTTTCTTGGCTAGAACCCTTAATTTCGCAGTTTTTACACTTTTGACCCAAAATAGAATATTTTTGCATTTTTGGTCCCTTTTAAATGTGAAAAGCATTTTTAACCTTTGAAATGGATTTGGGACACTAGTAGTCCCCTGTTTTACAGAAAAACGCAATTTCAGCCCCTCAACTTTGGATTTTTCGCATATTGGGCCTTATTGGGCCGAAAAGTTCCCTTTTAGCCCATTAAGTTTAGAATTTACATTTTAAACATTCTAAAGTGTATATTTCTAGAAAATTACTATATGAAACTGTTTTGACACATTTTAACCTCCAGAATTTGTATTTTGACGTTTTGGGCCCTTAAACTTCACGTTTTTAACATTTTAAGTCCAAAAATGTGATTTTTAGCCCAAGATGTTCATCTAAACCAACTTGGTTATTTTTTCTAGTAATGTCTTATGTATAATGATATGTTTTAGCACTTGTTTCATGCATCATAACACAAATCTCGATTTTTAGGTCCTTTTGACTAGTTTCAACACCATAAACACACAAAAGTATGTAAATAAACATAGAAATCATACAAGGCATACACATAATGATAGATCTACACATTTGCTTGTATTCCCCCCCCCCCCACAAAACTTATAAAAACCGAAAATAAGGGGGTATGAAGCTCACCTTGAGTTGTGGTTTTGATTTGAAGAAGAAAAGAGAAGAGTTTGTTGCTATTTCGGCCCTAGCAACCTTTTCTTGGTAGATCTCGAATTTAAGGAGCTTCTAAGGTGCAAGATCACAAGATTGAATGAATTTAGAAGAGATTTTGATGAAGTGGAGGGAGTTAGATCATAAGTTAGACATTAACTTACCTTAGATGATGGATTTCTTTATGAAGATCCTTAGGCTTCAAGCCAAACTTTCAAGATTTTTGGATGGAGAGAGCGGATGATCTTTGAGTAATTTAGAGAGAGTTTTGTGAGGTGTGTGTGTTCCTTTCTTGCTCTCGGCCGAAGGGAGAAGAGGGAGAAGAGAGTGTGCATGGGAATGTGAGTAAGGCTAGGATGTATGATGAATAATAGCTTAGATACCCACAATATAATAATGAGGTGGCTAGCATAAGTCAACCGTTCCTTATTCATGGGCTTGGGCCGAAATTTGAAGAGAAGAAAAAGATTTTTGGGCTTTATTGCCCCCAAGCCCATACTAGAGCTAAGTTTGATGATTGTTGGCCCTATAAAATATAAGTGTGATTTTTATACTTAGTGGGGCTAGTTTAGGTTAATTATGGTTCATAATATTTAATTTATTTCATTCTAGGCCCAATATGGCCCAAAATGTTAAAATAAATAAATGTGGGTCTAATTAGAGCCCATTTAAAGGTTCTAATCCCATGATAGTCAAATCGGAGGCTTATTGACCCAATGGGTCCAATAAGGAAGTCCTAGTCCAAAATGGACCTAAACAAAAACTTCTAGGGTTTCCAATTGCTTATTGACTATTAGTAGTATTTGTATGGTGTATTTGATTGAAATTTTGTTGTCATAGAGTAAGTATCATACATGCTTTTAAGTTTTTGGATTCTACATTTTACTTGAATGTAGTGATTACAAGACACAAAATTTTCTAGTTGTGACATTCGTAATATGATTATGGCATCCATCTTCATATTTCGCATTGTGAGGAATGGCAAGGAATTGTTTGAACTTTCAAGACATATATCTATAAGTTCTGAAAGGGTTTAAACACAAACATATGATATCCAATGAAGGTGTATAAGCTTAAGAAGTCTAGTTGGAGACTTGTCAAAGCATCGCATAACAAAAATTTGTAATTTAGTAAGAAAATCAAGAGTATTGATTTATAGAATTCCAGTTGATTTCTGGGTACATGTCAAAGCTAGTGGGAGCATAATTGTTATGCAAGTATTGCATGTTGACAATACTGTTCATAAGGAACAATGTTTCTGATTTGAAAATTGCAAATTTTGGAAATCGTATCACTATAGTAGACTTAAGGGAGGGGGCACTCATACTTCTTTTCAAATTTTAAGGTTTAGTTTGTATTAAATAGAACTTAGTTATAGACATACATGAATATCATGTTGAAATGATTCAACATAGGAAATTTGATATATGAAAATATTAAAGAAAGGGGCTGAACAAATATCAAATCCTTATGCGAGACATAATGAATCGAGTCTGATATGATTCAGATATAGATGATGGGTTTTCTATGTTACAAAAAATTTATTTTAGTGAAAGAACATAAACCTAAGTTCACATGCACCCTAAAGGATCTATGTTCTCACTATTATTTGCAAACAACTATAGAATATCAAGAACCTTAAAAGTACATTTCTATTTTTGAAATTAGTAAAGGGTTATTAGAAAATTCATACCTTAGTTTATTATAGCAAATAAACTAGTAGTCCTTGATGGGTTTTGGCCATAAGAACATCCTATGTGCTCATGCAAACCCTAATGCTTGGATCTAGGTTTCTCTATTGTACATGCAATGTATCTAAGACTTACAATCTTAGATCTAACATATTATAAACTGAAATTAGGGTTTAGAGAATTACCTTTGATTGTTATATAGCAATAACAATCACAAATCCTCCTTGTAATGATTTTTAGAAAGCTTAGAGTCACAATTGTCACTCCTCTAATGGCTTACAAACACCAAGAGCAAGAGGATGAAGAATAAGGAGAGAGGAGGCTGCCTAAAACGTCCAGAAACCCTAGAGGAACTCTTAGCCACGTTTTTGGGGCTTAAGGGTACTATATATACATGTAGGCTATTAGGGTTTTCAACTAGGAAACCCTAAGTAGACCATGGACCCTTTTAGAATATCCCTTGGACGATTTCTAATGGGTTTTCCCATAGAATTCGTCCAACCTATTATTCCAAAGGTTATCCATAGCCCAAATGTAATTATCTTATAATTATAGTTCCAGTCCCTTAAGTTTAATTAATCTCTTTTAGCCACAAAACTAATTATCAATTAATTATTGACTAATATTAATTAAACAATATGATTTCTCCTTTAATATATTATTCTCATAATATATTAATAAATCATAATTAATCATCTCTCTCCATAATTTATCCTATCAAGTTTCTTTGGTGAAGGCAACCCAAAAGGACCATGCATCATCAGGTCAAGTACATACCAAAATAGTTATGGACTTAAACACTAATCCAACAGTCTCCCACTTGGATTAGTCTAATAACTATTATGCGTATGACTTCAGATCCTGATATGCAATCGTAGCTTTCAAAAGCCGCTGTCAACTCTGATCTTATCAGAAGTGTGTCCTTTAGATAAGGGATCATATATTCCTCCATTCTAGATATTGTATAGATATAAGACATGAACTCTAATTATTCTCTCTATACTACTTCCTGACTTCCGATTTATGACGACTGACAACATACTACAATTGAACACATCAAATTAGTCTCGGCTTGGCCAAGCGCTTAGGTGTCATCACTAAATCATCGAGGGGCCCAAAGATATCGCTTTCATCATACTTTGGATAAAAGGAACAGATAAACTTTGATTTAATGCTTGCTTGCACTCACTTACCGAATCACACACAACAATATGTTTTATAACACCAAGTTACTGGTGCGTTTACATATTATCAATTTGTAACCGACTCGCAAGTTACAACTCACACATCTCGGTTTCAAGAATATAAGATGTTATCGTCCCACCAATCACTCATGATACAATTCATGAAGTGATCCAAGTGAGCGTGGGTTTAATCCAATGCTCAAATCATATTCATAAGCACTCATGAACGTTGCAGCAAACATTTGCTTATGTCTAATACACTTTAGACAATCCACACACCAATTCACGACAATCTTCATTCATACCTACTTCCAACATATGAAGGACTATGGTCCGTTCGAATAATTTGATTATTCTGAAATAATTAATTATTCAAGAAGTCAAAACATGCAAAGTGAAACACAAGAATAATACTAATCCCATATGGCCCCAAATGCTGGGTATAAATAAAACATTTTATTTAATCACCATATTGATTACTCATTATTTGTTGTTTCGGGTAATCAACTTCTTACTTGAATTATTACTACACTTGTCCCATGCTCTTAGCATGCACACAATGTTTACCTACAGTCCTTACTTTGTGAAATAGATCAAATGAACACATTTCCAATCATACTCTTTTCACAACTCCCAATCCCTTTCACAAGTGTAAGAATATCAAATTCTTGCTACTTATAGAATATGCTAGATTCTAACATTTTATGCAATGATCCTTTCGTAATGTCATAGCACAAAAATCACAATGACTATTGCCAATGAAATTACAAAGTCCTTTATTTGAGATTTTTACAATACAACTCCATAGACGTGATGTCTCTCACTCAAAGTACATTCCTTTGAACATCCTTTTGCATAAAATTTTCTAATCTAGACATAGACTCTCAATATCCAACTCTTGATATGGAAACGTTTCCATATTTTCCATATGACAACTCATTCTTAATAGAATCTTATCTATTCATAATAATGTCGATATGGTCCATCCAATACCATACTTCCAACTACTCACAAGCGACCAATCCTCAATGAGCTTTGGATCGTCCTTTGATAGTTGTTTAATTATCTTAGTCAAAACCGATTCTTGTCCTTTTTCCCTCTAAATGCGCTAGACATTTGGAAAAATTTAGAATGGTCAAATATTATAGCACTTGCAATCAATCCTATACCTGAAGCGTATGGGACACGATGCATAATGTCTTACATAAAGATACGATACTTTACCAATCTTCTGCCATAATATTTAATGTGTTACGTTCTCACAATTCGAGCTATGAAGAGGGATGCCATAATCATAATCGAAATTTGAGAACGCACTATGTATCCTTGACTAAATTTATTAACATTCCCCAACCTAAGCCTTTAGATTTGAAATGAAGCATAGTATTCTCTCCCTTAATTATAGCAAAACAATTTTTCAACCCTTACGACTTTGCAAAGTATAACTCTTGTTTTCTATAATTAATATTGCTAACTTGCAATACTTGCCTTAATAATCATACAAGCACAACATTTATGCTCCCACTACCATGATGATTATTATCATATAAGCATAACTCTTATGCTCCCACTAGCTTTGACATGTATTCAGAAACCAGCTTAACTTCCAGAAAAACAATACCTATTGAATTTCTTAAGTTCATATTTCTAATACCTAATGCTTTGATAATCCTTTATCTAAGCTTCTTAATCTTATACACCTTTGCCTTAGATAGCTCATATGTGTGTCTAAATAATTCAGACTAATTGCCAAATCTCACAATTCGAATCATGGAAAGGGATACTGTAACCATAGTCGAATTCGAGAATACAATTTCATAATCACTATCTTCTTAAAATCTCTCTTAGTGAAAGCATTTCCTCATAGTCATCTTCATGAAGGAGGGAATCTTATGACATTTAGATTTTAATGGTGTATGTGTTCCTATCCATGTGAATTTGTCAAAACCAAAGTTTACGAAAAATTCAAACTCATATGGACCGAACCTTCTCAATCTTGATTTCTTGCCTTATGGTAACACGAGTGCCCACCAAGTATTCCAAGTAGTTAAGCAGCTCACCCTTTCCTATCAATGTACTTTCCATTGATCATGGTGCTTTCCTTTTATGCGTTCAAATAAGAACTCATAGAACTCACATGCATAATTAACTCAATTGGAACGACACAGAAACAAGATAATGTTAACACGATAGGTTGTAAAACTCAACTCGTGTGCTAGTGATGATCGATAAGGTTTATTTTTGATTAGTTATTGAAACTTTTCGAGACCATTAGGACTCCCACTGACTCCTTGACATATAAGATTCTCTTGTCAATAAACATTTCTTGACAAACAAATATTCAAGAGTTAGTGTAGCTTTTATCAAGACAAAACACTTCACAAAATTGGTCTTATTTGGTCTTTGTCTTATCCAAGACATCACAACTTTCCAATTTCAAATGTGCAATAATAAGAAAACCTTTTTCAAATTCCACATTTGATGAATGTTATAAACCTTCTTAAGACTTGTCACTCAATGTCACAATCTTAACTCTAAGAATTGTTTTGGAACGAAGTATGATTGACTTCTTGATTTAACCATTTCTTCAATTCTTGATTCCTCTTCTCAGACATACAATTATACTAAGATTTACTTAGAGGATCAATTGAGATATGGTTCTTAATCATTAAGACCTATCATAAAACATAATAAAAGGTACTCTCCCTTCTTCTTAGAACAGAGAAACTTTTATCTTTCTGCCTACTTGATTCTTCTTATCCGTTCTGCTATTGATTGAAACTCTTTTAATCAATTCAGAATTACACTTAATATTATAAGTATAATCATATTTACTAAACCTTTAGTAAATCATGACGAATATCTTTGTTACTCTTATGGTGGACTTGATAAACACACAACTTTGTGTACTTGATCTCTTAGTCCTTCACTTGACACTTTGTGAACGAATTAGTCTAATTTCCAAATATGAAATTTCTCATTCATCATGCAACCAAGTTGCATGATTCCAAGTTTCTATCCAATTGAAACTTGGGCGATGAGAAACTTTCCCTATTTGGTAAATTCTTGACCTTTCCACAAATAACATAATTAAGAATCAAATCCATTATTGCTAATAATAGAAACTTACAAACATCAATTTTTCATACACGTCATTGCAAGGATAAATAAATAATATAAAATCAAATTTTATTTTATTGCGGAAAAAATTGTCCTTACAATGCAATTCAATGAAAAACTATGTTAATACATATTTCTTAGCAATCTATTCTAACTCTAAGTAGTAGCTCAAGAATCCAATCTTCAAGTAATGCGATCGAAATCCATTTCTTCACGATTAGATTCCGCTCACTTCTTCCCTTAAGCTTCCTTTATTTTCTTCGATCCTACAAAACATCAATTGTAATCTTATCACATTATGTATTAAGAATCTAGAATAGGAACTTAAAAGAGTTAGTTAATGGATTTTACCTAAAGCAGAGCCATACGTTTCGACTCTCCCATCTCTTAGATCTCTTAGGTAAATAGGGCAGCTTCGTCTCCAATGCCCCTTCTCTTGGCAATAAAAGCAAATTGACTCTTTTGGAACAGCACATGGAACTACTTCAGACTTTGCCTTTCTCTTATGATCAAACTTTTCGATCATGGCATGCCTTTCGTTGCCATTGCCTATATCCATAGAGGTCTGGAAGGCAGATTCACCAATCAACTTTGCTTTTCCAATGCGCCAAACCATTGCTGATTCAGCAGCAATAAGCATGTAGGTGAGATCTATAAGGGTCACGTCGTGGTTCATCATATAGTACTCTCTTACGAACTCACTATATGAGTTAGGAAGCGACTGAAGAACCCAGTCAACAGCCAACTCCTCACAGACAACGGATCCCAACATTCTTAACCTATCAACGTGTGACTTCATCTCTAGGACGTGTGCACACACCGACTTTCCTTCTTTATGTTTACTTGCCAAAAGGGCTTGAGTGAGCTTGAACTTTTCAAGCCTTCAAACTTATGGGTTAGGGATAATAATTAGAGGAAGTGGAGGAAGTGAAGCATGATCTCTTGTTCCTCAATCGAATCGTGGAATATCATCTTCATGTGGAAAGCTTGTTCCACGGGATTTGGGAAGACCATAGTTGTCATACTTTGACATCTACAAAATAGGAGAAAATAAATTCAAGTTAGTTGATTGATTGAGTCCTTAATAAATCACCCAAATGAGATACTAAGGCTAGGACCCAACACAATATTCCACAACTTGGGAGAGGGATGCCGTAACCCAAATTACAGAACATTTGAAGGTAAGTGAATGACGATTCACTAATTTTCCACCATGAAAAACGAAAAACAGATTAAGTTTTAAATGTTTTGAAAACTCCTAGATCCTTTGAGATTCATTGAACTTTTCAATGGCATGTTTAAATCTCGATATGCCCCTCGATTTGTGACTGGGATGCCAAGGATCACAAAACAGGGTGTGAATAACCATGCAAACTTACATGGTGCCCCCACATGTTACAGTCACCTATTCGATGTGCCGGTTAACCACACACACTCCACGAACTATGACAAACATTGAGTCACCCTTTGCTACCTTTGCTTAGAACCATTTAGTGTGCCGATTAACCACACACGCTCCACTAACGTCTTCGCAAGGGCACAAAGTGTAATTTCATGGAATTGCATCAATTCACTTTTGCCTAAAGTAACTAAGATTGGGAATTTGGAAAAGCATTTAGTTACTTTTGTACTTCATTATACTTATAATGGAAGGTTTCTGTCCTATCCTACCCGTTCGGCTAACGACCCTCCACTAGTCAAGAGTGCGGTGGGTAAGAGTGAATACCCATTGAATCGCCATTTTATAGGCAATTTCCTTAAACACCCCTTATAGACCAGCTTCGTGAATGAGGCCTACTAACGGTAAGATTGACTTTTACTCATACATATATAATATTAGACTTTTAATGTTATATATAGTACTGGGTGTATTTTACACTTTCAAAAATATTAGGTGGTCAAATTTAATAATTATAATTTTAATTTAATTAAATTGTAAACAAAAACTTTATGGATTTATTAAATCTCTTTTAATTATACACTTTAATTAATTAATAAAACCATAAGGGTGTGATTTGAACTTTTCAAAACAATACTAGGGTTTTAGAATTTAACATTTCCAAATAACTTTTAATCAACTTTTAAATTCAAAAACCTGAGGGAAAGTTTTGAAACATTTCAAAACATTAGGGTTTTAACTATTTAAATTTCAAAACAAAACCTTTAAGTTCAAATTTAAATCATAAAACTTAATTGAAACTTTTTCACAACACAAGGATCAAATAACAAATAATAGAAATTAAACAATTAAATTTGTTATTATCTATATTTGACCTAATCGCATAAGATAATTACCAAATAATTTAAATAATCCATATTTATCATATAAGGAAACTATTATTCATAAGATTTGAAATTATCTTTTGTTTTATAAAGGATGATCATCCAAATATAATAAAAATCAGATTTTATCATAAAAATACGTTTTTTGTATTAATCCTTCAGCAAAACAGCAAGAAATCCCAATATTCCCTCTGTCTGACCCCTGGACTCGCCGAGTCAGACAGACTCGCCGAGTTCATCCACTGACTCGCCGAGTCAGGTCGGGCAGAAGCCAAAAAAATCATTTTTCAGTTAATAATTCAATATAGCATCACATACAACAGAAACCAACCAGGGCTCTGATACCACTGATGGGTTTTGGCCATAAGAACATCTTATGTGCTCATGCAAACCCTAATGCTTGGATCTAGGTTTCTCTATTGTACATGCAATGTATCCAAGACTTACAATCTTAGATCTAACATATTATAAACTGAAATTAGGGTTTAGAGAATTACCTTTGATTGTTATATAGCAATAACAATCACAAATCCTCCTTGTAATGACTTTTAGAAAGCTTAGAGTCACAATTGTCACTCCTCTAATGGCTTACAAACACCAAGAGCAAGAGGATGAAGAATAAGGAGAGAGGAGGCTGCCCAAAACGTCCAGAAACCCTAGAGGAAATCTTAGCCACGTTTTTGGGGCTTAAGAGTACTATATATACATGTAGGCTATTAGGGTTTTCAACTAGGAAACCCTAATCTGGCTGCTTAAGCCCTAAGCAGACCATGAACCCTTTTAGAATATCCCTTGGACGATTTCTAATGGGTTTCCCCATAGAATTCGTCCAACCTATTATTCCAAAGGTTATCCATAGCCCAAATGTAATTATCTTATAATTATAGTTCTAGTCCCTTAAGTTTAATTAATCTCTTTTAGCCACAAAACTAATTATCAATTAATTATTGACCAATATTAATTAAATAGTATGATTTCTCCTTTAATATATTATTCTCATAATATATTAATAAATCATAAGTTATCATCTCTCTCCATAATTCATCTTATCAAGTTGCTTTGGTGAAGGCAACCCAAAAGGACCATGCACCATCGGGTCAAGTACATACCAAAATAGTTATGGACTTAGACACTAACCCAACAATCCTTCCTTGCTGGTCTCCAGAAAGTAAGAACCAAAAGTCTCGCACCTTTAATGAATCACATCCAAACCCTTGCAAATTCGAGGCTAAAAAGGAGAGAGGACGAGGAAGGGAATTTCCGAAATTCTCTTTGGAATGAGGTCAATTTCAAAAATCATAACCCAAGGGGGTTCATATAGGTGATAGGGAGTCTAAGGATAAGGCAGTTTCCTTTTAGATAACCATGATCCTATTGCTTTCCACCTAAGGCATCAAAGTTTTCTTAAAGCCCAAGAAAAGCTCTAAAAATCCTTTAGACCTCCTCTAGAACCATCCCCCCTATGGGAGGTTCTAGAATTGGTCAATGTTCAACTTTTGAACATTGTCACATTTAGTCATTCCACTTTTATTTAATCCAATTAATCCCAAAATTAATTCCAATTAACTTTTGATTAATTTTTAATCAAACAATATTATTTCTAATTAATACATTATTCATATAATATATTAATAAATTATTTATTATGATTTTTACTTAATTTATCAACCATACAATAAATTATTAAATCAATCTCTTTCTCTCTCTCTCTCTCTCTCTCTCTCTCTCTCTCTCTCTCCCTCTCTCCCCCAAAAAGCTATCCAATCAATTGCTAGGTTTGAGGGCAAACCAAAAGGACTTTGCTAATAATTCAAGATTATACTAATTTAGTTATTGTCTTAGACATGTAATCCAATAGTTTCCCACTTGGATATGTCTAAAACTAAATTACTAGTATAACTTCTAAATTAAACATCAAAGGGTGATTTCCAAAGAAACTGTCGAACTATGACCCGATCAGATATTTGTCCTTTAGATAAGTGATCAAATATTTCTTCACTCTACAAGATAGCATATGGATATGAGACATGGATTAAAATCAATCTCATTAACCAAATTTTTTTCCCGATTTCCAGATTTGTAATGACGTCATAAGACTTCTAATTGAACACATCAATTTCATCCCGGTTGGGCCAAACACTATAAGTCAACACCAAATCACCGAGGGGCTGAAAAATATCGTTTTTCACATTAGGGTAAAAGGAAAGAATAAACTTTGACTCATACACTTGTATCTTTTACCCACCAAATTGCACATGACATTATGTTTTAGAAAAAATTGCAAAAATGGTCCCTCTTGTTTGTCAATTTCTGTGGGTAAGGTCCAAAAAAAGTTTATTAGCAAAAAAGGTCCCTATTTGATGGTTTTGTTGAGGTTTTGATCCCAACCTCGTTAAGTTTAACAGCATGACTGTTAACTTTTGGCAAATGAGATATTTACCTCTGGGACCATTTCTGCAGTTTTATCTTTTTACCAAACTACAAGAACTATTTCTTCAGTTTTATCTTTTTTCATTTTATTGAAATATTATGTTTAACATATAATATTTATCTATTAGTAAGTGTTACTTTTCTGGATTATTAAATTCATTTAATTAATTTTTTTTAATTTTTTTATTTCCTTATTTCTTTTGATTGGATTATTATATATTAATAAGTATTATTTTTAATATATTAAATTTATATATTAATAAATATTATGTTTTTTTATTATTTTTTAATTTATTTTTTAAATTTCTTCTTTATTGTTTTAATCCTCTTTTATTGGATTATTATATATTAATAAATATTATTTTTAACATATAAGATTTATCTATTAGTAAGTGTTACTTTATTGGATTATTAATTCCATTTAATTTTTCTATTGCATTAGTTCTTTTTATTGGATTATTAAATTAAATTTATTTTTTATTTATAATAATAATATTTTTTAATTGCTTTATTTTAATTTAATTTCTTTCTTTATTGTTTTAAATAGAAATACCAAACACTCTGGGTCAGCTCCTCCATTCGTTGCATTTTACCACCTTGCGTCGTCGTATCATCTTGCTGGAAATCATCGATCATCGACAACAGTCGGCCATTGTCGACGAAAACTACACTAGTTGACTACCTACACAATGTGAAATAAACCCCAGAAAGCATACTTCCTCCAGTCGACCATTCATTACAGATACCCCCATCAATGACGACAATGTTAGATCGAGGGTTTTCAAACCACCATAGCCACTACATGTGGTAAAAAAGTTGTAGAACTCGTTATTCGGTACTCGTTCGGCCGACCACTGAGTAGCAAATACTCAGATTTGGTAATTCATGTAGAAATATTTTTAGAGAATTTTTATATGTCAAAATCATATGTTAAAATATTATATGCTAAAAATAAAAACAATTAAAAATAATAATTAAAAAATATTATTTATTATAAATAAAAATAATAAATTTGAATTAATAATCCAATAAAAAGAAGTAATGCAATAAAAAATTTAAATAAAATTAATTAAATAAAATTAATAATCCAATAAAGTAACACTTACTAATAGATAAATATTATATGCTAAAAATAATATTTGTTAGTATATAATAATCCCATAAAAAGAATTAATGCAATAAAGAAGAAATTAAAAAATCAATTAAAAAAATTAATAATAAAAAAGTAATTTTTGTTTATATAAATATAATTTAGTAAAAATAATATTTATTAATATATAATAATACAATCAAATGAATTAACAAAATAAAAAAATTAAAAAAATTAATTAAATGAATATAATAATAAAATAAGAAAAAAGTTAAAAAGAAAAAAGTAATTAAAACAATTCATATATCATAATTTAATAAAATGAAAAAGAAAAATTACATAATTGGTCCTTGTAGTTTGGTAAAAAGATAAAACTACAAAAATGGTCCCAGGGGTAAATCCGTCATTTGCCAAAAGTTAACAGTCATGTTGTTAAACTTAACGAGGTTGGGACCAAAATCGCAACAAAACCATCAAATAGGGACCTTTTTTGCTAATAAACATTTTTTGGACCTTACCCACAGAAATTGACAAAAACCGCAACAAAACCATCAACAAATAGGGCCCTCAGCACATATCTGATTTGCTCCAGGGTTCGTTGTCTATGTTTTATAACGTTAAGTTACTGATGCATTTTCGAAATACCAATGTACAACCGACTTGTAAATTTCAACTCATATATCTCCATTTTAAGAATAAAAGATATTATCGTCTCACAATTACTTGTGATAGAATCCATGAAGTAATTTTCTGAACGTGGGTTTATCCATACTCAAATCTCCATTTTCTAAGTACTCATGAACAATATAGCAACACAATTGCAATGTCTAAACTCCTTAGACAATCTATAATCCAATTCATGACAACCTTCATTCACTACGTACTTCCTGAAGTATGAGCAACTGTGGATTTTCGAATAATCAAATTATTCAGCAAGTAAAATTTGCAAAATGAAACATAATAATAAACTAATTAACTATGATCTCAAATCTATTGAATATAAATAATCTCCATAATCTAATCACTAAAATAATTACAACTTTTGTAACATCCTGAGATTCAGGTACTTCTAAATTCATCCTTATGGCTTTATCATATGAAATTTTAGTCCATAAGTCCATGAGAATGAGCCTTAAAGCCCTAGTGGCAAGATGGTAATTTTGGGGCAGGAGGAGTACGCTAAGAGTACATGTGGGTACGCTAAGCATACTAGGGCGTGCCCTAGTACGCTGGGTGTGCACATATGTACGCTGCACGTACTCATGTACGAGAGAAACCCTAAGTTTTAGGGTTTGAGGGGTATTTAAGCATCCTTATGGCTCATTTACCCCCACCTTTTTAGCCTCCAGAGTCCTTGAGTCGTTTTTGGCAAACCATAGTCATTTGAGAGTGTTTTGAGATAAAATTGTGTTCTTTGTGTGCTTAAGGAAGAAGGAGATGCATCAAGGAGCTTAGAATTTGAAGCAAGCTTGTGGATCTAGGTCCATTACCTTCCTGGGAAGCTACAGAAGGTAAAAAGTCCTCACCTTGATGCTTTGTTTGCTTGGATCTCATTTTAGTAGCTTTATGTTGTTTTTCTTGTCTCAAAAGTCCCATTTCTATGCATATTTGGTTTTGGACATTTTGAGTTATCCTTTCATACCCTAGGACGGGTTCTAAGCCATAAAAATGAGGTTCCAATGGCTAAAATTGTCTCATGCATCTTGTAGAGGGTCTAAATGGATTGAGATCTTGTATTAAGGACTTTACGGACGTGCAAAGTCATAAAGTTGGAGACTTTATGACTTTAGAGTGCATTTAGACCGTAGATCTGAAATATAGGCTTAAGTACTTAAGACATTAAGCACTTAATGAAGATTTAAGGACTGCAAAGTTACGCCCAACGTGGGTGGGAGTACGCCCCACGTACTCGGTCAGCCACCCTGTAAGTTGGTCAATGTGAGGTTTCTTGTACGCTCAACATTCCTCCGGAGTACGCCCCGTGTACTCGCATGGGTCAACCCATGTTAATTTAACTCGTTTGGGTTGACTTAGTGGGTTTATTGACTTTGACCAATTGACTTTGAGTTTGACCATGTTTGACTTTGATGGTATTTTGGGATTTTAATGGAAACTAGTCACTTGGTGGTTGTAGGCATTGAGTAGAGGGTTGAGATTCGGAGTCATGCCATATTAGTTTTGTGCAGTTTGTGAGGTAAGTTTTGCTCACTATACTTTCAGGTCGAAGCCACCAAGGTCGGCCCATTGGTTTGATAACATGATATTGTTGTTATCCTGAGTATGGAATAGATATGCATGCTAGTCATGATATGCTAGTCTGGTAAATATGTAGGACTACCTCTGATACTGTCTATTTATCTGTATATGATATTATCTATTACATGTCGACATATTGTGTGGGTTAGGTTGAGGTTGTACTGCTCCGTGCTATAGCCAACGCACCCTGGAGAAAATTAGATATGTGCTGAGGGCCGGGAGGGCATGCCAGACTCATACTGGGGGCTCATGAGCATTCCAGATACGAGATGAGGGCCGGGAAGGGCATGTCGGACTCGTACTGAGGGCTTAGTGGTAATTAGTCTGAGGACTGATCAGGTATGGGAGCAAGCCAGACATAATTTGTGGGCCAAGGGTAACCCAGACTTATACTGTGGGCTCAGGGGTAATCTAGTATGTTTGTTGTGGTCCCATTACATGTTGTTATTGTATATGTGTTATTTGTTTATGTATTGGTATTTTGGGGGACTCACTAAGCTTTGGGCTTACAGTTTTGGATTACGTTTCAGGTACCTCAGAGGATCGCAGGAAGGCAAAGGTGTGATCGTGCACCTCCTCGAGTTTTATTTTATGATTTTGGGAAAACTTTGATATTAAACCTGTTTTGAAAACTATTTGTAAACAATGATGATTTATGGGTTGTTTTAAAAGTTTAAAATTTTCATGAATTTTATGGATGTTACAACTTTATTCATTGTATAATGTTTCAAGTAATCAGCTAACCACTTGAATTAAGCATCAATCATGCCATGTTATGAACGTGCATATTATGTCTCTCTATGGTCCTTCCTTTGTGAACAGATCAACTAAAAATTATTCCAATGATGCTCATTTCACAGTTCCAAATTCTTATCACCATACAAGATGTGATGGAATTCCAAATTAATATGCATTAATCCCCTATGATAAAAAGATTCCAAAGTCTCAAAAACTGAGTCTTTGATATTATAGAATATCCATTGGAACTTTGTTACTAGAAACAATTTCATGGCAATGAAGGTTCTAATTCAAGGTACATTCATTGAACACTTACTTGCATTAAAGTTTCCAACTCACATGTAGATTTTTCAACTATCTCCCATTATGAAATATTTCAATATTCCCATATGACCATAAATTCTGATCATCTCAATCTAGAATTATGTCACTATGGTCCTTCCAAATTAATATCATACTTCTAACTGTCCACAAGCAACCAGTCTTTTGGTATAACCTTAGAATGTTCTTGACAGTTGTTCAACAACTTTAGTCACACAAAATTCTAGTCCTTTTTCTTACAATGCTCTGAGCATTTGAAAATTTAGAATAAGTGAATATTACAGCATATGTAATCGATCCTATGTCTAAAGCATATGGGACTCGAATCATTATATCTTATATAAGGATTTGATATATGTTCAATCTCTAGCTATAATATTTCCATATATTGAATTTCATATGTCGAACCATTTCAACATGATATTCATATATGTATATGACTAATTTCTATTAAACTATACAATCTAAACCTTTCGATTCGAAAATAATTACGAGTGCCTTCTCCTTTAAATCTACTACAACGAAACAATTCCCAAAGTTTACAATTCGCAAATTAAAAACTTTGTTTCTTATGGACAATATTGTCAGCATGCAATAATAGCATAACAATTATGTTACCACTAGCTTTGACATGTACCTAGAAAACAACTGAACTTCTAGAAATCAATACACTTGACTTTCTTACTGAAGTACATATTTCTGTTACGCAATGCTTCGATAAATATTCAACTAGACTTCTTAAGCTTATACACCTTAATTTGATAGCATATGTGTATGTTTGAAGACTCTCAAAACTTGTAGCTATATGTCATGAAAGTACAAACAATTCCTTGCCATTCCTCACAATTCGAAACATGAAGAGGGATGTCGTAATCAAATTATGAATTTGAGAATTCAGTTAACACAACCAATATCCATATTGATCTGTATTAGATCTTATAATGTATCAGAGAAAGTGTTTCCTCACAATCATTCTCATGAATTAAAGCGAAACCTTATCCACCTAGGTTTTATGGTGCATACGTTCCCATCTATGTGAATCTATGATTTCCAACCTACACTTATAAGACAAGGTTTAGGACAAAACCAAATTCAAATTTAGCTTTCCTTTATGGACTGAACTTTGCTATTTCCAAATTTCTTGCCCTCTGGTAACACAAGGGCCTACCAGTGCTTCCATGTTGTTAGCAAGTTATCCATATTGAACAATTCACTTTCACTGACCAACATGCTTTGATTTTGTAGATAAATGAAAAACATAGAACTCATAAGTATTTCCAACTCAACTAGAAGTGGGCATAAATAAGAATGTTTAAACTAAACACAATAGGTTATCAACCTCAGGTCGTGTGCTAGTGATAACTAAAAGGTTTATTGTCGGTTGACTCTTGAAACTCTTAAGATTAGTATTACTCCCGCTAACTTCTTGACATATGAGTTTTCTGCCAAGGAACACTCCTTGCTGAGCTAAAACAAATATTCAAAAGTTCGTTCAGATTCTTGACAATAAAGCACTTCATATATTTATCCTTTGTTTCTCTATTAACGAAAATATCGCAACTCTAATTTTATATGTGCTAGAGTAAGAAAACATTTTACTCGACATATTTTAAGGTGTTTTCAACATTCTTAGTTTGAAGAGAGTTTCAGGATACGATTTGTAGTTACCCGAGCATGACTCTACAACTTGATTTGGAATGAAGTATGACTCATCTCTTGATTGAACTATTTTTCAACAAAATCTGATTCCTCTTCTTTGTCATACAATTGCACTAAGATGTTGTTCAAGGGTCAATTATGACATAAATCCATAATCACCAATATGATCATAAAACATGATACTAAAGCATTCTCCCTTCTTCTCAGATTAGAGAATCAATTATCTTCCCACCTAATAGATTCTTGTTATTCGTTCTTCTACTCTTTAAATCTTTTCAAAGTATCAGAACTATTCTTAATCTTACAATCATATTTACTGAAACATCAATAAATTATGACAAATAGAGTTATCTTCCTTTGTGGTGGATCTAAATAATCCATATCAACATGTACTAGATCCATTAGTCCTTCACTTGACTCACATAAACATGTGATCAATGAATTAGTCATAATTTTCCAATGAACCAGATTCTCATACACTATACAATACGACTTGTACAACACCATGTATCTGTCTAGTTGGTGATGATATTTCTTTTCACTTGGTCAATTATGACAATACCACAAGTGATATTATAAGATTCAAATCCACAATTAATATTTCTAATATTAGAAATGTAACCAACACTTTCATAAATGTCATTGCAAGGAAATATAAATAAGGCAACCAGATAAACCAAAATTTCACTTTATTGAAAATAAACGAAAAGTTGGAACTTGTCCTTACAACGCTTAAAATGAAAACTATGTTTCTATACATCCCTGAAGAGTAATAGCAATTTATTAAATTATCCCAACTCCTTAGTAGTAGCTCCAAGTTCTGATCTTCGAACCATGTGACCAAAGTCCATTTCTCATGATCAGATTTAGCTCACCTTGCTTAAGCTTCATTCTTTCTCTTAGCTCCTTTACTACCATCAAAATGTGATCATCAAAACATGTATTAAGAGTCTATGAATAGGAACTTATAAAACAATGGAGACAGATAATGGATGTACCTGAGTAGATTCACATGACTTGACTTTACTATCTTAAGATCCTTCAGGTATTTTGGGCAGCTTCATTTCCAATATCCCTTCAATTTGCACCAGAAACAAATGGGCACTTTGAGGTCAACACATGGAACAATCCCAGAACCAACCTATGATGTTGTCTCGTATCTCTCAACTTGAGGAAAACATGATGTTGGGAATGTCACAGGGGGAGGTGGAAGAAAGATGATATCTAGTTCCATCATTTCCTAAGGAAAGGAAAACAATTTTACCTTGACTTGAAATTAGAAGACCATCTCTAGAAGATTAAGGAAAACTATTTCCTTAAGCTTGAGGAAGACCATTTCTATCTTCATAAGATATCTTAAAATTAGGAGAAATGTAGAATGCAAGTTAGTTGTTTTTAATCTTTAATTATTAACCCATAAATTTAAATTAAGGCTAGGATCCATATTTTCGAATCAAACTTTGAAGTGGGATGTTGTAATAAAAATCGAATCTATTTTAGGTAGGCAAGATTTTTACCAATTCGAATCTTATGAAATTCCTAGATCTTTTGAGATTAATTGACTCTTATCAATGGCATGTTTAATCTCCGATTATGCTCTCACTTTTGTGACTAGGATGTTGATGATCACAAACGACATGTGAATAACCATGCAAACCCGCTTGAAAACTTTGATGTCATTTACCATCTCACATTAATGTGTCGGTTAACCACACACGCTCTATCAACAATGATAATTTTCAAGATGTCCACCATATCTCTTTATAGTCCCTATTAGTGTGCTGGTTAACCACACACGCTCCACTAACGACATATAAATCATGATGTGCGTTTTCATGGATTAACATACTTTTCACATTTTTTTTAAAGTAACAAAGAGTGGGATTTTAAAAATAGTTTATTTACATTATATCATTATACTTATTAATGAGATTATATCCTATCAAACCTGCACAACTAATGACCCTCCACCACAAATGAGAGCTGTAACATCCATAAAATTAATGAAAATTTAAAACTTTTTCATACATCCAAAACCCATTATTTATTATAAAATGTTGTCAAAATAGTTTCATATCAGAGTATCCCAGAAATCAAATTCATAAAATGTGAGAAGGTGCATGATCAAGCCTTCGCCTTCCCACGATCATCCGAAGTACCTGAAACAAAATCCAAAACTATAAGCCTGAAGCTTAGTGAGTTCTTCAAAAATACCCGCACAACAAATAACACACATATAATAACAACATACTATGGGCCCAATCAACCATCGGGTTGGAATGCCCCAGGCCCTCAACCATCGGGTTGGACTGCCAACATACTATGGGTCCAATCATTCTCAGGATGGTATACCCTCATCCCACAACCATCGGGTTAGAATGCCCATATACTATGAGTCCAATCATTCTCGGGATGGAATACTCTCGGCCCACAACCATCGGGTTGGAATGCCCTGGTCTGTTGGCTCTCGCACAAAGCAGATAAGCCTCAACCATCAAATCAATCATGGGCATATATATATATATATATATATATATATATATATATATATATATATATATATATATATATATATATATATATATATATATATCAGATAATCACATAATAGTCTACAGACAGTCAAACTGATCTACAGATCACTAAGCATAACAACGTCTTATCTACCAGGATTCTGATCTAACCGATCATAACCACAAAGAAAAATCTTATCTACTAGGATACCGATCTACATATCACACTAATAATAAAGCAAGATAACAATCTAAAGGGCCGGCCTTGGTGCCTTCGACCCTTGAGTATAGTGAGGAAGACTCACCTCACAAGTAGCACTGGATGATAATGTCAAACTCCCAAACACCGCTCCAAACTCAACCACCTACAATCATCATAGGACCGATTCTATCAAGACCTAAATTACCAAAGTACCCTCAAAAGTCAACTTGGTCAACCCTTAGTCAAATTTAAAGTCAAAGGTCAAGGTCAACAGTCCTTGTTGACCCAACTCGTCGAGTGCAGCTTACAGACTCATTGAGCTCCTTCAGAACTCAGAAAATCGTGAAAACCCTAGTCAACCCTCCGAGTTATCCTACAACTCGTTGAGTCCATGCGGTGTCCAGAAGATCGTGAAAACTCTAACCAACTCATCGAGTTATCTCACTAACTCGCCGAGTTCACGCAAAATCTAAAAAGCGAGAAACCCTCATCCAACTCGTCGAGTTGACTATGCAACTCGTTGATTTCCTTTAGTCCTTTTCTCATTCAGATGCTTTTAAGTGAAACCAAGGCTCCAAATTATAGATCTAGCCTCCTGGGGTGTAGTTACCACGTAAAGTTGCTAACTTTACGTGCATGCAAAGCCTTAAGAGGTTAAAACACTCAAAACTAGCCTTAGGAAGAGGTTTAGGGCATGGAGAAGGGACAAAGCTAGCTAAAGTCGAGAACTTTATGTCCATAAGGGCCTAGAGGAGTCCAGATCTGAACTCCTTACTTCAAAACATGATCAATACCGGAAATGCTTCAAGAATAAGATAAAAATGACCCTAAACTCTTGAATGAAGAGATCTAACAAGAGAATGATCAAGGTAATGACTTCTTACCTTCAAATGAATGCCAAAACGAAGAAGATGCTGGATCTACAAGATCCTTCTCATTCCAAGCTTCTAAATCTTCAAGTCTCTTCAAGGAATGCACCAAACACACACTTTTAGCCTCGCAAACACTCAAAATAGGAGGTTAGCTCGATTAGGGTTTTTTTTCTAGACATGAAAGGTGATAAGGAGGCTGGTGAGAGGACTTAAGGTCCTTTAAATAAAGTGCAAACCCTAAAAATTAGGGTTTTTATGTCCAGCTTCAACTCGTCGAGTTGGGTCCTCCAACTTGTTGAGTAGGTTCTAGAATCCATACGACTTTATTAGTTTCTACACAACAAGTTGGGGCAGCCAAATCGTCGAGTAGCTCTATAATTATGAATATAAAAGCCTTAAAATGTATACCTAGGAGTCGGGATGTTAGAGGTGGGTGAGAGTGGACACCCATTCAATGACCATTTTATAGGCCGCTTCCTTATACCCTCTTTATAGCATGGTGTTAGGTGCCTCTTGTGCACCTTTTTGCATACCCTTTTAGTCCCTTTTATGCATCTATTTAGCATAGTTGTTCTTCATTTTTCTTGCATTTCATCAAATTCATGTGAGTTCCTAGAACAACCTTATTTGCATGCTTTCATGATCTTTTTAGGTAAACCGGAGGTTGGAACGCGCTTTGGGAGGTTCCGGGAAGCACTGGTGATGATTTCGGGATGATCGGACGCAAAACGGAAAAGTTTGAAAAATCAAGATTGGAGATAGGTTAAATTTATACTAAAAAGAGAGCACGAGTTGTGTTTGACCAAGGAGTGCTTTGATAGCCTCATAGATTTTGTTTTA
Source organism: Lactuca sativa (assembly GCF_002870075.4). NCBI lineage: Eukaryota > Viridiplantae > Streptophyta > Magnoliopsida > Asterales > Asteraceae > Lactuca > Lactuca sativa. The sequence goes on along the minus strand of NC_056626.2, from coordinate 6,072,273 downwards.
TTGAAAGTGAATGGCATAACTTAGTTCTTCTATGAATGATATGATGGTTTTAACATTTTTATATACAATTTGAATAGTTTAATAAAGATGTATCCGAAACAATGGAGTTAGATGTAACTATTAGTTGAATTCATAAATCATGGTGGCCTTAGATAGCCTATATATGACTATTATTAATGTACATAATGTCACTTTCTTATACATAACTTATGAAATATTATGTTTCAAATAACTTTAGAAAAAATTACATAAATGGTATTTGTGCTTTAAAAAAAATCGTTTGTAATTTTTTTTGATGAAGACTATATATCTACGTAGCTCCAATTTCTTATATGATTGATATTTTACGCATGTAAAATGAATTTTTTATTATATTTTTAAAGCTTATTTCAACTAAAAATAAAAGAAAAATAAAAAATAAAACCTCCTCCCACCCACCCCCAATAAAATCATCATCTCATTGGTTCCTTCTCTGCCTCCTAATGTCTTCAACACAATCCTTCCAAATATGAAGTTGTCGTCTTGATCCTCCCCACTCCACTCCACCACCATCACTTTCTTTTGATAAGAAACGTGAATTGAAACAAGAAACAAGTGTTGCTTACCTTGTACCAGCATCGTTGGAACTTCATAGCCATTGACAATCGACAACCTTCATTGGAAAACATTCCCTTTGGCATCTTAATTCTTAATTGTCTCTCACATCAGAAAACCAATCCTCCTTGTCCCCAAACTCTCCCCGATGGAGACCTCAATGCCACCGATTCTTGGCCGCCACACAACGTCATATGTGTCTCCCTCACTACTGGCTATCAACCTTAACCTTATAAAACCATTTTACATAAGTTGTCATTAAAAAAAAAATAAAAGAATAAACGTTTTTTTTTTTTTTTTTTTTTTTTTTTTTGTAAAACACATGATCCATTTATGTAATTTTGTCATAACTCTATGTCCGATCTATATTTTTTTATGACAAGGAATTCATTAGTCTGGAAGAAATTGTTTCGGATATTATGGATGTTTTTGTAAATTAATTTAAAGTTTGTCATTTATGAGTAAAACTTTAATCTTAGTGGTCATTGTTTTTGTTAATATCTTTTTTTAATGGATGAAATGTATTTTTTTGTGAATATCTGTAATTTTAATGGTCATTGTTTTTAATATCTAACGTATTTTTTGGATATTATTATTATTATTATTATTATTATTATTATTATTATATTTGAACATGTCACACGTAGAAGTTAATGGACAAAATCTGCAACTTACCTAACATTTGAGTGCCTTTCTTTAATCGGGTCCAAAAAAATACGAGGATCAAAGCATGAAGGTGCAAATAGTAAATTTAAGTGTGCTAGAGTCTGACTCCTTTCCTTGATACGATTTTGTTGTATTCTATGGCGGCCCCTTGCTGGACCACACGATTTTTATGTACGCGACATTTTTTTTCTTTTCTTTTTGCATGTAGATTGTCGAGCATGTTTAATATATTACAAAATTCGTGTCATCTCCTATCCTAATACATCTCCTTACTTTCGACACTTGATATTTTCTCTAACTTTTTAAATTTTATTGTTTTCTAATAGTAATTATCTTATTTGTATAGACTAAATAAATGCTACATACTCAAAAATTGAATACTTTCAAAAATGGACATAACGTCAAAGTAAATGCAACATCAATTTTGAATTAAATCATAATAAATGCCACAAAAGCTTTCCAAATATGTAATTCTCCGTTTCTCAAAATTATGTTTTTCATACGCATTTTTTGATTTTTTTGATGTTGTATTTCCTGTTTCCAGCACCATGCATTTTTCCTATCAGTATCAAGATTGGTTTCCCTTATTTTGAAGTCGTTGTCTTCTAATTAATCATCCTTTTCACCTGCAGCATCTAAAGAAGATTAGAAATCGTTATTTCCTCTACATCTTTATCATAGTAATAAACTGAAAATTCGAATTGATTCCTCTGCATCTGTATCTGCGAGGATCACTTCGTCTAAAGAAAGTTTGTTTAATCTGAGATATTTTATATTAGTCGGTTTTTCCATTTACCCCATATCTTTTGAGGACTATCAAACAAACATCTCTATATCTTTCCTCTATTTGCAAAATCAATTGTTCAACGGAATTACCCTATTTACCCCTACCGCTGTTGTTTTTGTTTGTGAATTTGTGTAATGTAGCATCATAATTGATATTTCGTTTGTATACCATAATTGCATCATACTTGTGTTTTTATCCCTTAATAACATCATAATTTCATTTGTATCATATAATGTATTATGTGACACAAATGAAAGTATGATGCTATTAAGAGATAAAAATACAAATATTCATTTTTTGTAATAACCTCGTATAGTATATGGGTCTCATACCTAGTTATGGTAATATATACATTTTTTTAAGGTGGACACAATGATTGAAAGATAGAGTTGGGAGCTTCTTGGATTGGACAGCTAGGATCAGGGTGAAGGAGGGTGTGTGTTCCCACCCTTGTATCCCGAACGAGACCTAAAGAGAGTATCATCAATGGTGTAAATTTATATTATTAGTCAAAGTTATTATCACAATATTATATTTTTAGTCGAAGTTATAATTACAATATTATTTCATTAATTTTCATATTTAATTAAATCATTTATTATTTTTAGTTAGTTGTTTTTTAACATATATTTTAATAAATATGGTATGTATTAGACTTTATATTGTCACACTCCCGAACTGGAACGGCGGAAACGTCCGGGAGCGGATGACATCATTGTACAGTATCATAACAATTGAATAGTAATGAAACATAACAATCGAAACATTCATACATTGATAATACAAGTTTACATCGTTTACAACTTTGTTTTGCTTAAAAGCTAAATACGAACAACAAATGTAACAGCCCGGAATTTCAGGTATTGTTATAATTATGTTTTTGGATGTTTTAAGAGGGGACTCGGCGAGTTGGAGCCTAGACTCGCCGAGTAGGATCGCAGATCTGGTCGCGGGTTCGCGACCGGACTCGACGAGTCCGGATATGGACTCGGCGAGTCTGCGCTGTTTAGCGAAAACCCTAACCGTTCAGGTTTGGGACGTATATGAAGGACTTTATGGCCGTCATTGTTCACTCTAGCCTTCTGAGAGAAACCCTAAATTGATTGTGAGCATCTAGAGCAAGGTTGAAGGCCATTGTTGATTTTGGAAGAGTTGTTGTGCAAGGAAGAGAAGGCTTGGTTAAGGGAACAACAAGGGAAGTCACGTTCTGAGGATTGGGGACACAGAGAGCACATTATTCAGGTAAGAATTCGAGTTATACTCTGCTATGTTGATGTGTATATGGATTTAGGGTTTATGGAACCCTTTTGTGGCTAGATTGAATGTTACCTTAGTCCCCCAAACGATTGGAACCCTGTATTGGAACCTTTGGAGGTCCAGAATGTCCTATGCCTGAGCATTTCGGGAATTAATGGAGGTTTTGGATTGGAATCCTTATGCCTTAGGTCAAAATGTAAATTATGAGTCATGGGGTGTATTATGAGCACCGAAATGAGGACCTTACGTGATGGATCAGTCTAGGAAGGCCAGACCTATGAATGGTCAGAGCAGTTCTGACCTTAGAAAGCAGTTTGAGCGGTTGCATGGCATGGACTCGCCGAGTCCGATGAACAGACTCGGCGAGTAGCTTGAAGATTAACTGGGACTCGTCGAGTTGTTCTTCAGACTCGGCGAGTTGAGTCGGGGTGGCCCCGCGATTCTTCCAGGAGTAACTCGTCGAGTCAAGGAGGATACTCGACGAGTAGAAGAGGAATCTTAGAGAATTGGTGAGGACGTCTAGACTCGCCGAGTCGCCATAGCACTCGCCGAGTCCGGTCAAGTTGACCGTTGACCGTTGACCAGAGTTGACCTATGCCTGACTTCTTAGGGATAGTCACACTTAGAAGATAAAAGTGTTAATAAGAGATATATGATGTTATAGGGAGATTGTAGCTTGGCGGATCGAGCACGAGTGATTTCGGGATTTGTTAGCTTTCGACATTCACGAGGTGAGTCTTCTCACTATACTGTACCCGGAAGGGTTTGACTGTGTGACCGGAAGGTCAGATATGATATGTGATATATGTGCTATATGTGGTAAGTTATTTGTTATACGTGCTATGTATATTATGGGCCGGAAGGCATTATGTTATGGGCTAGAAGGCGATTATGTTATGGGCCGGAAGACGTTGTGTTATGGACCGGAAGGTCGGCGTGGGTAGGACCGGAAGGTTTACCCAGCAGGGACGGAAGTCCCCTGAGACACATGGACCGGAAGGTCAGGGCCTGGAAAGGCGTATGTGTGTAAGTTGTATATTGGGGAACTCACTAAGCATTTATGCTTACAGTTGTTATGTACGTGTTTCAGGTACTAGCGAGGACCGTGGGAAGGCGCCGGCGTGATCTGTACACACTGAAGGATGTTTTTATGATCTTGGGATTTAGACGATTTGTATTTTGACATGACACTTAAAATGTTTATGCCTTGTTTTGTATGAAAGTACTTTATTTTTAAAATGAAAAATTTGTTTGAAAATTTGCGTTGTTACAATTGGTATCAGAGCCTTGGTTTGAGGGATTCGGGTGCACCTTCGGGCGTAACTGAACTCAAACCGAGGATTTGAGGAAAACTTTTTAAAATAAAGGCATAAACTTTTGTAAATGATTTTGTGGTAAGCAAGAAAGAAGCAGTGTGTACGATCAGTCAGCGCCCGAACGGTAAAGATCCCCAAAATACCTTACAATATTATATGATATGAATTGTTATGCATGCTAGAAGACTAGGTATTCATAATAGGACTAGAGTGGCCTGATTTGTGATGCCTTAGTCTAGGGAAGTTTGCCGATATGAGATGCTTTGCTAGTGTGCGGGTAGATAGTGCATAACAAAAGTAGAGTGCTCGCTATCCGGGGTTTGGGGAGGAAGACTTGGGAGGAATGCTGATGCGGTGTGGTCGGTAGTATTGGGCTCGTACGACCGAAGACGCCGGGTCAGTGGGAGACCCAAGTAAGAATCCCTGGATATCGGAGACTGAGTAGGGTTGCGTTATCGAGTACGATTATACTCGATGGAGTCTCTGATAGTTTTATGTTGTATTTCAGAGACATCATGGTTAGACCACGCCACGGAGCGAGTTCGAGCGGTGTGAGTGACATGGAGATTCGTCAGATGATTCACGAGGAGGTAGCGGCAGCGATCCGGGCTGAGATCCCGGAGATGTTTGGGTCTATTAAGACCACCCTGATGGAGACGTTTGAGGAGCGGTACGCCGCATTGACTGAAGCTGCAGCCGCTGCAGCTACCGCAGCTGTGGCCGCTGCCAGGCCACAAGGGGGTGACTAGTTGCTGTTCCGGGAGTTCAGCAACACGAAGCCACCTGAGTTCGATGGGACGCAGGATCTGATTGCTGTGATGAGGTGGATCGCTGATATTGAGGGGTGCTTCTACACTTGTTCATGCCCGGAGCACCTGAGGGTACGGTTCGCTTTGAACCAGCTCCGTCTGGGAGCGAAGGATTGGTGGAAGTTCGTGACGGCGAACTTCACTTTGGCAGAGATTACAGCAGTGACATGGGAGGGGTTTACTTCTATGTTCAGAGACGAGTACGTTCCCCCGGTGGAGAGGGAACGATTGGTTCAGGAGTTCTTAACCCTCAAGCAGGGTACTGATTCGGTTGCGGTGATCACGCGGAAGTTTCATGAGAGGGCGATGTTCTGCCCCGAGCTGGTGTCCACTGAGCAGGCTCGGATGAGCCGGTACTTGGGTATTTTGAGGAGGGATATCTGGGAGTTTGTGTCAAACTCCACCTATCATACTTTTGCTGAGCTTCAGGCGAATGACAGGAAGCGCGAGATCGAGTTGGAGACCCAGGCCAGGGAAGAGGCCGAGTCTCAGCGGGTGGACCGGCGGCCGGCTCAATCTCAGCCGGCAGCCAAGCGGACAAAGTCCGCCGATTCGAGGACAAGGGGTCCGAAGGGTCGCACTTGCGGAAAGTGCGGCAAGGGTCATGATGGGGCATGTCGATCTGGTGCTTGCTACAAGTGTGGCAAGGAGGGGCACATTGCTAGGGATTGCCCCAAGGGGTTTACGGTTTGCTTTCATTGCAACCAGACAGGCCATCGGAAGGCCGAGTACCCTCAACTTCTTCAGGGATCTGCACCTACTGCCAGGGCTACTGAGACTTGACCGGTGAAGGCCGAGGCCCCGAGGGCTCGTGGAAGAGCCTTTCAGTTGACTGCGGAGGAGGTCCGCGCTGCGCCCGATGTTGTGGCAGGTATGCTATAATTCATGTATTTATTTTAATGTCGAAATGTTATGCTTATGTTATTATATGCATAGGTACTTTCCTTGTGAACTATGTGCCTGCTCTAGTGTTATTTGACTCGGGTGCGAGTAGGTCTTTTGTATCTCTAGCTTTTAGTCAGCATATCAGCGTTAGTCGTGAGTCGTTGAGTCGGCCTCTGAGAGTTTCTATAGCTGACGAGAGAGTGATTTGTGCCACGGAAGTTCTCCGGGGATGCGTGCTAGAGATTTTCGGGGTTGAGTTTCCGATTGACCTGATTCCTATTGCGATGGGTGATGTATGTGTCATTGTGGGCATGGACTGGTTGAGCCGATTCGGCGCTGTCATCGACTGTGAGCGTCAGCTGGTGACTATACGGGACCATAGTGGGGGAGTTCTTTCGGTGTACGGCGAGGGTACCCGTTCGGGATCAGCTTTTTGTTCGGCCGCTAGGGCGAGGCAGTGTCTACAGCAGGGCTGTAAGGATTTTGTGGCGTATGTAATGGATACGCGGGAGGTTTCCGAGAGACCGAGATCAGTTGAGGAGGTCCCAGTAGTGCGTGAGTTTCCAGATGTTTTCCCCGAGGAACTACCGGGAGTACCTCCTGTGAGGCAAGTAGAGTTTGGTATCGATCTAGTTCCGGGGGCCGCGCCTATTGCCAAGGTGCCTTATCGTCTTGCACCTCCAGAGATGCAAGAGTTGTCCTCGCAGCTTCAGGAGTTACTGGGGAAGGGATTCATTCGGCCGAGCAGCTCGCCGTGGGGAGCGCCTATTCTGTTCGTCAAGAAGAAGGATGGTTCACACCGGATGTGCATTGATTATCGGGAGTTGAACAAGTTGACGGTCAAGAACCGTTACCCGCTACCGAGGATCGATGATTTATTCGATCAGTTGCAGGGAGCATCTTGGTTTTCCAAGATCGATCTGAGGTCAGGGTACCATCAGGTGAGAGTGCGGAATGAGGACGTCCAGAAGACAGCGTTTAGGACGCGATATGGGCATTATGAGTTTGTGGTGATGCCTTTCGGGCTCACCAATGCCCCGGCTGTGTTCATGGATCTCATGAACAGGGTATGCAGGCCGATGTTGGATCGGTCGGTGATTGTATTTATCGACGACATTCTAGTGTATTCGAGATCTAGAGAGCAGCATGAGAAGCATTTGAGGGAGGTCCTTGAGGTATTGAGGTCGGAGAAGCTTTATGCAAAGTTCTCCAAATGTGACTTTTGGTTGCGGTAGGTCCAATTTCTAGGACATGTCGTTAATCAGGAAGGGATATTGGTCGATCCGGCCAAGGTTGAGGCGGTGATGAGTTGGGAGGTGCCGAAGTCACCCTCTGAGATCAGGAGCTTCCTTGGGTTGGCAGGGTATTATCAGAGATTTATTAAGGATTTCTCGAAGATCGCAGTGCCACTCACCAGATTGACCCGGAAGGGTGTTGCATTCTCATGGGGACCCGAGCAGCAGACCTCCTTTGAGACACTTCGCCAAAGGTTGTGCGAAGCCCCGGTATTAGCTCTCCCGGAAGGGATGGAGGATTTTGTAGTATATTGCGATGCATCGATTTCGGGACTGGGTGCAGTGTTGATGCAGAGGGGTCATGTGATAGCTTATGCGTCGAGGCAGCTGAAGCCTCATGAGGCGAGATATCCCACGCATGATTTAGAGTTGGGGGCAGTAGTGTTCGCTCTCAAGATTTGGCGTCACTACTTGTATGGGGTTCGATGTACGATATACACGGACCATAAGAGCTTGAAGTATTTGATGGATCAGCCCAACCTAAATATGCGTCAGAGGAGGTGGTTGGATGTGGTCAAGGATTATGATTGTGAGATCCTGTACCACCCAGGCAAGGCTAATGTGGTAGCCGATGCATTGAGTCGCAGGGCGAAGAGCACTCCACTGCGAGATGTATGTTTGAGATTGACTGTGATGGCTCCAACATTGGATGCTATTCGTGGAGCACAGGCCGAGGCTGTGCGACCAGAGATGCAGAAGAGAGAGCAGGTCTTTGGGTTGATTTCAGAGTTTGTTAAGGATGGACGAGGGCTTCTGACGTTTCAGGGTCGGATCTGGGTACCGTTCGTGGGCGGTACGCGTATTACTTTGATGGAAGAGGCTCATAGATCGAAATTCTCGATCCATCCCGGGGCTACGAAGATGTATTTGGATTTGAGGAAAGAGTATTGGTGGCCCTGTATGAAGAGGGACGTCGCATGGTTCGTTGAGAGGTGCTTGACCTGCCGTAGGGTTAAGGCCGAGCACCAGAGACCGCATGGCAAGTTACAGCCATCGGAGGTTCCCGAGTGGAAGTGGGAACAGATCACTATGGATTTCATCACCAAATTACCGAGGACTGCCAGAGGAGTCGATGCAATTTGGGTGATTGTGGATAGGTTGACGAAGAGTGCACACTTCCTTGCCATCAGTGAGAGTTCTTCAGCGGAGAAGTTAGCGGAGATATATGTGCGAGAAGTGGTATCTCGGCATGGGGTGCCGATCTCGATTGTTTCAGACCGTGATGTGCGCTTCACTTCCAGGTTCTGGAAGAAATTCCATGAGGAGCTGGGTACTAAATTGCATTTCAGTACCGCATACCATCCCCAGACAGACGGTCAGAGCGAGCGAACGATTCAGACACTGGAGGACATGCTTCGAGCGTGTGTGTTAGACTTCGGGGGTAGCTGGGATGCATATTTACCCTTGGCAGAGTTTTCCTACAACAACAGCCATCATTCGAGCATTGGTATGCCACCTTTTGAGCTGTTGTATGGTAGGAGGTGTCGGACCCCCATTTGCTGGGGAGAGGTGGGACAGAGAGTGATGGGCAGTACAGAGATCGTGCTTCAGATGACAGAGCAGATTCAGCAAGTTAGACAGAGGTTATTGACCGCCCAGAGCCGACAGAAGAGTTATGCAGACAGACGCCGATCCGAGCTTGAGTTTCAAGTCGGCGACTTCGTTCTCCTGAAGGTCTCTCCTTGGAAATGAGTGATTCGATTCAGAAAGAGGGGCAAGTTGGGACCCCAGTATATTGGGCCATTTCGGGTGATTGCAAGGATAGGCCGGGTAGCCTATCGTTTGGAGTTGCCAGCAGAGTTGGGGCAGATCCACAACACTTTTCATGTGTCGCAACTGAGGAAGTGTATAGCCGATGAGTCGGCAGTGGTTCCATTAGAGGATATTCAGGTGGATGCGAGCCTGAATTATGCTGAGAGACCAGTGGCCATCAGGGATCGGAAGATCAAGGTTCTGAGGAACAAGGAGGTACCTCTGGTGTTGGTTCAGTGGCAACACCGGAAGGGATCAGAAATGACTTGGGAGCCAGAACGTGAGATGCGGGAGCAGCATCCGGAGCTATTTTCAGAGTGAGACTTCGAGGGCAAAGTCTAGTCCTAGTGGGGGAGAGTTGTAACAGCCCGGAATTTCAGGTATTGTTATAATTATGTTTTTGGATGTTTTAAGAGGGGACTCGGCGAGTTGGAGCCTAGACTCGCCGAGTAGGATCGCAGATCTGGTCGCGGGTTCGCGACCGGACTCGACGAGTCCGGATATGGACTCGGCGAGTCTGCGCTGTTTAGCGAAAACCCTAACCGTTCAGGTTTGGGACGTATATGAAGGACTTTATGGCCGTCATTGTTCACTCTAGCCTTCTGAGAGAAACCCTAAATTGATTGTGAGCATCTAGAGCAAGGTTGAAGGCCATTGTTGATTTTGGAAGAGTTGTTGTGCAAGGAAGAGAAGGCTTGGTTAAGGGAACAACAAGGGAAGTCACGTTCTGAGGATTGGGGACACAGAGAGCACATTATTCAGGTAAGAATTCGAGTTATACTCTGCTATGTTGATGTGTATATGGATTTAGGGTTTATGGAACCCTTTTGTGGCTAGATTGAATGTTACCTTAGTCCCCCAAACGATTGGAACCCTGTATTGGAACCTTTGGAGGTCCAGAATGTCCTATGCCTGAGCATTTCGGGAATTAATGGAGGTTTTGGATTGGAATCCTTATGCCTTAGGTCAAAATGTAAATTATGAGTCATGGGGTGTATTATGAGCACCGAAATGAGGACCTTACGTGATGGATCAGTCTAGGAAGGCCAGACCTATGAATGGTCGGAGCAGTTCTGACCTTAGAAAGCAATTTGAGCGGTTGCATGGCATGGACTCGCCGAGTCCGATGAACAGACTCGGCGAGTAGCTTGAAGATTAACTGGGACTCGTCGAGTTGTTCTTCAGACTCGGCGAGTTGAGTCGGGGTGGCCCCGCGATTCTTCCAGGAGTAACTCATCGAGTCAAGGAGGATACTCGACGAGTAGAAGGGGAATCTTAGAGAATTGGTGAGGACGTCTAGACTCGCCGAGTCGCCATAGCACTCGCCGAGTCCGATCAAGTTGACCGTTGACCGTTGACCGTTGACCAGAGTTGACCTATGTCTGACTTCTTAGGGATAGTCACACTTAGAAGATAAAAGTGTTAATAAGAGATATATGATGTTATAGGGAGATTGTAGCTCGGCGGATCGAGCACGAGTGATTTCGGGATTTGTTAGCTTTCGACATTCACGAGGTGAGTCTTCTCACTATACTGTACCCGGAAGGGTTTGACTGTGTGACCGGAAGGTCAGATATGATATATGATATATGTGCTATATGTGGTAAGTTATTTGTTATACGTGCTATGTATATTATGGGCCGGAAGGCATTATGTTATGGGCCAGAAGGCGATTATGTTATGGACCGGAAGGCGTTGTGTTATGGACCGGAAGGTCGGCGTGGGTAGGACCGGAAGGTTTACCCAGCAGGGACGGAAGTCCCCTGAGACACATGGACCGGAAGGTTAGGGCCTGGAAAGGCGTATGTGCGTAAGTTGTATATTGGGGAACTCACTAAGCATTTATGCTTACAGTTGTTATGTATGTGTTTCAGGTACTAGCGAGGACCGTGGGAAGGCGCCGGCGTGATCTGTACACATTGAAGGATGTTTTTATGATCTTGGGATTTAGACGATTTGTATTTTGACATGACACTTAAAATGTTTATGTCTTGTTTTGAATGAAAGTACTTTATTTTTAAAATGAAAAATTTGTTTGAAAATTTGCGTTGTTACAACAAAAGTAGAATAAATAGTGCAGCGACGCCGGGCCTCAAAATGTTGTGAATACCTATCTACTAATTCCCTGAGAATACTAGTGATTTTGAAAAGTGTCAGCAATTAAGTTGGTGAGTTCATAAGCATTTTGGAATGAGAAAGATTTGTAGTTGTTTTGTGTTAAGTGGCTTTGTAAACTTCTAGAAAATCCGATATTTTCTTTAAAACGAGTTGTAAGTCTTATCCTCAAAACCTAAATGTAAGTAAATTTCTTTGTATCTATTCCTTGTAACGTGAGAGTGTATGTTTCCAGAAAATCCAATATTTTCTTAAATATTAATTGTAGTCGTAAACCCTAAAACCAAAATGTAAGTAATGTTGTGCTGAAAATAATATGTAGCTTTATCTTTTTATAAAACTATTGAAGTGTAAGTTACCCCATAAACCGAGTAGTGACGCTAATCCCTATGTGAGTTATTACAACCATGCTTAATATGACTGATATGCCTGAACGACGTTCTTCAGTCGTCGGAATTGGTAGACTTTTGTCACCCTAGACTTACCGGTCTAACTGTAGCAAACAACTGAGGTATGGGGTTGTTAATCCCGTATAGATCTATACACAACGGTCTCGCTCTCCCTCGCGGAGACTCTGGTTATAATGCATGGCTTAAGGCGTACTTTAGGTAAAGTACGTGAAGAGAGTGTGTCTCACAAGAGCATTAACTAATTTACGTGAACTATGACTCATTTTGCTTGTAAAACGAAATAATTATATCTTTGAATAATTGTATGTGTCCTCTGAAATAAAAGTGTGGTTTGTGACTTCCAAACTATACCGATTATAATTTTATCCTGTTTGTTTGAAACTATTTATATAATCTTTTATATTAATATGAATGTGTATTCTTGTCTAGTATTAAAATATGAAATCAAAACATAATATCTTTGGGTTGTAACCCACCAAATTAGTAAATGACTGTAGTGTAATCATTTTTCTAGAAAGACTATCTTTTAGTACTAGTTTTCAAAAAAAAACCATGGAGTTTTACAAATCATAAATTTTCCTTATGATTTTTATAACATAGATTATATTTGTTTTGTTAGTTTTGCAATTCAAACATATATATATATATATATATATATATATATATATATATATATATCACAATAATTATACAAAAACTAGTATTACCCATATGTTATGCAATTAATATTTTATCATTAATATAAGGTGAAAACATGTAAAAAGTGTGATAAACAAAGTTTACTTGTATCCCCCCCCCCCCCCCAAATTCCCTAAAAACATGAAAAAGCTTAAAAATATAGGGGGTATGAACTCACCTTGAGTGATTTTGTTGGTTGATTTGAAGAGGTGTTGAGAAGTTTTCAAGCCTAAATATTTGAATGGAGTTGATGAACCTCCTTGAGAATATTGTTATCGTAAGGGTTTTAACACATTTAAAGTGTGTAAATGGAATGAACTAAACATAAGAATGTAAAGGGTGCTAAGAAGTCTCAAATTTACTTACCAAACTTAATAAAAATGCTTGAAGAAATAAGCCTCTTTAAAGCTTGGAACTTGGCCTCTTGAGAGCAAATGGAGTTTAACAGTAAGTAGAAATGGATTTGTGGTATGTGAGAGATTGATTTTGTTCTTCATAAAAGGAAGAAGATTGATAAGATATTTACTTGGTTATCTGGAGGTTAAAGTATGGATATTTGGTGGGTAATACGTGGGTTACTGTGATTTAATTGGAAATGGGTGGGATTTCAAATCCTAAAGTTAACTTTCCTTATCCTAGACCGCAAACCTCTTAAATTCACCCTAGTATGACCGAAATCACATGTAATTTTGGTCCTAGGATTAACTTTACTTTTAGATTTCGGTCCTAGGTCTTTTCCCATGGTGATTTCGGCCTTAGTGGGTCCTTAAGGTGTGTTTTCGGCCCTAGTGGGGTAGCATGGAGTTGATTTCGGCCTTCGTGCTCTCTAGACATGGGGTTTTCGGTTTTGGGAAATAGAAATTACGAAGATGATGGCCTCATATATACTTATATACATACCTATACAACTAATGCCCTTATGGCCTTCAAGAGTTTATTGCAACAAGGTTACCTGGTGACTTTAATTGTACGGGGTTATGATCTAGACCTTGTTTGATCCAAATCTTTCGGGTTGTCACACATATGATTTGTACTATACAAATGATTGTAACATTTAATATAAATAAATATGTATTAAAGAAATACAAATTATTTAAAACTAAAATAAATTAAGTGAATAAAATGACAATAACAACATTCTTTTAGTCTCATATAAATTTTCTCATACAAATGGTGTAAAGGTATGTTGGATAGTCGATAGCTCCCAACAAATATTGAAAGACTGTTTTCATAGAAGACATCTAACGAAAGAAAATAAAAACACAAAAACAAATAAATATAATAAAGTATTTTTTATAACAGAATCCTAATTGAACTTATCCCCACATTGTTAGTTTTATAGAATTCGAATAACAATAAACTTGGATATTTCAAATATCGTGATTGAGTCACTATCCAAAATCTGTAATTTGTTCCTATTGTTTAAGTTATACGAATTTTGAAGTGTTATAATCCAAGAAATCTAGTTATGATTACATACCTAATTAGAATCAAAATCACAAAACTCTGCCATTGGCTATGTATTGGACCCCGTTAGGGGCACTAAAAATGACTTGAGGCACTACCTTACGTCAACAGATTATAAACACAGTGTGTGTTTTTCATGCGTAACGTGAGATTTACGTTTTCATAAAACGGAATTTCGTTATGTTTGTTTAGTTAAAACATTTTAACTTGTTCTTTTGAAAAACATTCAAAATTTAGCCAATTTTATAAACAATTATAAAATCCTTTTCTTTGTTATGTTAACTTTGAACACTTTGCAATTCTAATTCTATAAAACAATCATGCAAAATAGAATAACCACAAAACATACAAACACAATCACAATAAAAATAATGATACCAATAGCCTCGATCATACGTATCTACCCTATAAATGACACTTCAAAAGCTCCCACTCGAAAACCACCAAAGGTTGATGTCAGCAAGAGCACCATGGAACTCCGAGATCATTCTATTAGTCTCGAATCTATAATAAGTTCTAATTTTTTATTCTAATACAAATGCTCTAACTAAATTATTACAATTTAAAATAAAATTACATATTACAAAAGAAAATAAATTACATGAAGGTCACAAAGACCAAAAGTACAACCAAACATACCACACATAGGTCAAGTCGAGGCTCGGTGTATCGAATCCACACAATTCAAAACAACCAGTTATTTTGAACTTGGATGATGAATAACCAAAAAAGTTGAAAGTAAACCGACATTCAATTGTTTCTACCCACATATGAATGATCATCTAAACAACAATGTCTCAACTTTTTGTTAATAATTAATAATTTAAAATTAAACAATTAAAACAACAATCAAGGTGACTTTCCAACTTTTGTATATTCAACAGATTTGCACGAGACCCGGTTCGGATGCATAACAGTGACCAAAACATGCATGAAATTGAAAAACGAAAAATTCAATCTTTGAACAATGATCGACGCGTCGTGTAGGAGTGCCTACACACCACGTCCCACTAGCACAATCGTGTCACTAGATCTAAACAATTGCGTCTCGATCTATTGATTAAGGTTTTTGACATCACGCTGCTTACGCTCTAATACAATTTAATCTAATCAAATTACTAACATGGAAATTGTTGAACACTAAGAAAACGTAAAATCTAAGTGCAATAGACGTGAAAAGTGTCTCTTACCACCATTGGATTATGAGGGATCTTACAAGGACACAAAAGTACACAACCAAAGAAACAAAACATAAACCTCATAAGATAAAAGGGATCCATGTTCAAACAGATCTATTGTAACTAATGTAATCAGATGAGTCAAGAAAAATGTACCATTGAAGCCTTTGATTGTTTCCTCGCCTTCTGTGCAGAGAGCCTAAACCAGAACTCTTATCCCAGATCACACCCAAGGAACAGATCATCAACATCCAAAAATACATTAGCCAACAAACACCTTGAATGCGGAGCACAAAATCTGACCGTTGACAATGTGCATCGCGCCTATATGAGGGTGTGTCGTGTTCAACGTGATTTTATGGGTTTTGAGATTTGAAGAGTGGTTGCTGATTTTAGCTTAAGGTTTGTGAAAAACTCATTAGTGAAGGGAAGGTTTTTAAAACTCTTAGGGATAATTACTTGCTCACTAAGTAATTTTCCTAAGTTTGGTAATTCTCTTAAAATATTTGACTTTCATGTGTTGTTGGGGGCATTAAAATGTTGCTAGATATTCACCACTGTCTATATCATAAGTGCATGAATCATTATAAGCTTGGTAATTATATTGTGTAATTATTAAATGATTCATTTTGTGTGAAATTTATTCATTTAATTTAAAGAGTTAGAATACATAAATAAAACTAACAAATATATGTAGATAGAGTTAGAATAATAAATAAAACTAATAAATATATGTATATATATTTGCAAATCTTTAAAAAAATATAAAAGTTGGTTTTACATAACTCTCCATTCTATCTGTCCCATTTTATCTATAATCACCCAACACAACCTTCATGAGTGGTCAAATGCATGTAGAGGCTTTTGTGTTAGTCATGATTGAGTTTTACATGTGTGAGATGATTAAAAGGAGTGAAAGGCTTTTATTTCTCCTCTAGCTTTTGCCTTAGACGAAATCTCCTCTCACAGACTACCATTCTCTAATTGTTAACTAAAAAAGAAGAAGCGTATATAACACTCTCTTGAAGACCAAATTTGTCCTTGGTTGTTTAAGCTTAAGAGGCTGTCTTATCAAAAGTTGAAATATCATTCTACCAAGTGTCGGAGCTTGTTGGTGGACTATCTTTAGAGGGAATCTACTTTGAGTCCTATCCAATCTTTTCAACGATCAACCTCCCATGAGGATCCAAGGACAACAAAGGTTGTTTATCTTTTCCCTTCTATGGTTTATTTAAATCTTACATATTCATGCAGTGTGATCCTTTGTCGAATTTTTATGTTGTTCAAGTTTTATTCTAAAGTCTTCCATTGCAAACTTAAAAGTTTTTATGTTTTGAAACTCGATCTTGAACACCATGTTTACATCAGTAACGTCATCCTCCACCACCTTCCTTATGGATCACAGACCCTAAGTGTGACATCTCCCATTTTATGGAAAATTAAAAACTTTTTCTTTAAGCTTATTTAAAATAGAGTATTCTTTTATTAGTGCAGAATTTGTCCCAAAATGTTATTAATGTGAAATGATATCTATATCAAAGCATTTCCGAATAAACGTTTTCCATTAATATTTAAAAGCATGGGAATTGATACAGAAAAATAAGCATAAACTAGTCTTTACATGCTTGACATCAATTTATTTAATGGCCTAAAACTCCTTAAATCTCTCGGAATATTCAAATATCAATATCCCTGAACCTTCGTACCGTTACATATGATACGAAGAAGCTAAGTGGGTCAGGCTTGGGAGCCTGGTGAGCACATAAGGTTTTCAACCAATAATATTATAATCTTTTAAATATATATTTCACAACAATCAAATAACCCGGTTACCTATTCCCCTTATCCTCACTTCCTAATCCTGAAATGAGGATCTCAAGGGACCTATCCTATAGGATCTTTGTAAGCAACGAGTGGAAAATATTTGTTCGGAGATTCCATTAGCAATATATGTCAATAAGGCAACAATGTGGGGGATGGATTACATAAAATGAAAGTATAATTCATTAACAACTACAAGTAATGTGTGTACCAATGTTCCACATGACATTCTAGAATAGTCAGTGGTCGTAATCTATACTCCCCTAGATGACTAGGCGCAACAGTACGACAATATTATGGTCACAGCTTCACATTATTATTTCGCACGGTAAACCCTACTGTTAGTGTGATGAACATTATCCCAAAAATTATTGTTTTTCATTTTCCAAAATGTTCCTGAAACCTTTTAAACATATACCTTTATCATATTAATGCTTAGGAAAAGTTGAGAACCCTTGTAGGTGTATTTTGGTCATTTTAATGACTTATGTCCATATCGTACATGTGGTATTAGAGAGTGTTACTCTAAGGAAATGAACTAGTAGAGGAATAGCCAACCTTTGTGTGATTGAGGCAAGTACATGTTGGCATTTTCCCACTTTAGGGTACATGGCATAATGACTTTATGATAATGAAATACCAATGCTTTGATCTATGACATGTTTTGAAATGGAAGTGTTAAACACGTTTCAAAAGAGTGTTTTGAAAAATGCCTTGAAGGCAAGAACACTTTTGAAAGTAAAGAATGTTTTGAAAGAACAAATGTTTTGATAATATGTTTGGAACAGTTTTAATATATTTGTGTTTTACTATTGAAAATAGTACTTTGATATTAATGCATGGAATATGTAAAGCATGGAAGGAAAATATGATGATGTATGGAATGTGTAAAGCATGGAAAGTAATGATAATAAAACGAAAAGTAATGTTAAGAAATAGAAAGTTATGACTAGAATTAGAAAGTAATGCCAAGAATATATTGCTCGAGCCATGATGCCCTCATACCGGGATCTAAAGTAATCTATAGGGGCGACGCCTCCCCTTCGCGAGATAGATGTTCTAATGGAAATGATGCATTGGTGGATTGATTTGTTCCTTCCACCTTGGTTTTAGAATTGGGAGCGGTTCCTTTATTGGACGTGGATCTAAAGTCTTGGGCTTTTAACCTACACTTCATCAAGGGGCCCATTGCCATAATACATGGAGTACTTTGAACCCTACATTCTCCCCCTCAAAGTATGGAATGGATGACAAGGCTTCAGCTTCCAAAACAAGCATCTAGCAAATAAGAAAAGGTCTCGCAACGAGGAATATTTAAAGCAATCCACGAATCTTGGTAGAAGTTGGAGGACTCAAGAGAAAGACTGTAGATCCAGAAGTTTCATTCCTTTAGCTACATCTTCTGGTAATAAAGCCTCAAACTAGATCATTTTATCCTTAGATCTATTTATGACCTCTTTTGAGGGTTTTTGGTCCAAGATTTGCTAACTTTTGGGTAAGGATTTACCCATGAGTTACTCTTCCAGATCTAGTGCCTTGAGAGGCCATGAGGACATAAACATGCAAACTTTATGCCCTTAGAGTCCTCATGCAAGTGCTAAAGAAGTATTTATGGCCTTTTGAGCCCAAAAGGGTCATGCATGGAAGCAAGCTCGAGACTTTTAGTGATCATATGATAGCTAGACCCTAGATCTAGGTTTGCATGTGTGGATTAGAGATTCTAAGTCTCTGTAAACAAGATCCATGTCCTAAAGGAATTAGGGTTTTGTCTAAACCCTTTAAGAAGAGTTATGAAAGGGTAAAGTTGGAAACTTTACCCTTAGAAAGGCCATTCCAGTGAGCAAACGAACCAAGTACCTTGAATCCAGAAGATAGGGGCTTAATCTATTAAGACGGCTCAATCAAACAGGGGAACTCGGCGAGTCCAGTAAAGGACTCGACGAGTTGAAGCAGGTTGTCCCAATCCTTATGACAGGAAGAACTCGACGAGTTGAGTTAGTTGACCACGTGTCTGAGTTGTTCATGAACTCGCCGAGTTGGGAGATGACTCGACGAGATGGGGTTGACTGGGAGTTGACATTGACTTTGACTTTGAACAGGATGTTGACTTTGACCAGGGGTAAAATGGTCATTTTACCCTAAGAAGGATTATCAGATTTTGATTAAGTATTGTTATGGAATTGATAGTCAGAGAGTCACTGGAGCAGCAGACAGGGATTCCTCACTCGATTTTTAAGTAGTCAGTCTTGCGAGGTGCATTCCCTTTCACTAGGAACGGGTCAAAGGCACCAAGGTCGGCCCGTATATGTGATATGTTAGTAGCTGAGTGTGGGTGGGGCCCGAATCTCCTAGCAGTCGAGTGTGGGCGGGGCCCGAATTTGATAGTATTATTTGAGTATATTTATGTGATTGCTTGATAGATATACTTGTTGTCTGTGTGATATTTGTATGCATGTTAGTAGCAGAGTGTGGGCGGGGCCCGAATCTCTTAGACAATGAAGTGTGGGCGGGGACCCGAATCTCCTATGATATTGGGCCATTAGAATGTCAATTGTTCGACTGCAATAAATGGTTGGGCCTTAGAATGAGACCATGTGAAGGTTTAGGCCCAGTTTGGAAAATTGGGCCATATGTTGGGCCTTGAGCCATAGTTGGACTTTTGGACCTTTGGATTGGGCCTTGAGCTTGGATCAAGCTAAGACTGGGGTAGAGCAGTCTTTTACCCCAAGCATGGACTTATGGTTATGCATTAGAAAGCAATTATTAATTGGGCGTTATTTTGATGTTGACAGTTCGGGAACTTGTCATCTAGCAGCTGGGGTTGGGTCCGCGGGACTTCAGCAGTGTGAGATGAGTTACCTTTCAGTAGAATGGGTCGAAGGCCAGAATGTTGGCCCATCAGTAGGAGTTGTTTGATATATGATTGTATTTGTGATGATTATCTTGGTTTGCTACTATCTTATATGTTTTATGTGCTAGCATGATATGACGTTATGTGATAGTGGTAGTAAGGGGAATAGTCCCCGGTTACTGGTCGATAGGGCCAAAGGGGTAGCCTAGTACCCCAACTATGCTAGACAGTATTTTTATGTTATGTTATGTTATGTTATGTTATTATGTGGTAGTGGTAGGCGGTGAAATAGTCCTCATAACCGGTTGAGATACACCAGAGGGTAGGTCGGGCACCCAGATATGCCTGACAATGGGGTATGTTGAGCTCCCCGGTATGCTCAGCAGGGTAGTTCGGGCACCCAGATATGCCTGACAAGGTAGGTTGGGCACCCAAATATGCCTGACAGGGTTGGTCGGGCACCCATATATGCCTGACAGGGTAGGCCAGGCTCCTATATATTCTCGACAATATGTGATTTGTATGGTATGTGGCATGATGGGGGAACTCACTAAGCTTCGTGCTTACGGTTTACACTTTTGGTTTCAGGTACTCCTTTTCAAAGGATCGGATCCAGCTTGATAGCAGCACATCACACTGTGTTTTCCGCACATGAGATCTATGGGATTACACTCTGATGTGGTTTTATGATACTATGTTTTGATTATTGAAACTTTGGTTTTGACATGAGATATTATTATGAATGTTTTTATACTGATGGTTTTATGTAATAACTTAATTAAAACGAAATTTTTGGTCTTGAATTTTGGGATGTTACAAGTAGGTATCAGAGCCTTGGTTTGAGGGATTCGGGAAAAATCTCGAGTGTGTCTGAACTTAAACTAAGGACTTCGTATGAAAATTTTCAAAATTAAAATCATTTTATAAAAAGAAGTTTGAAAAGAGAAAAAAAAAACTTTGAAAAGAACAAGGTGTGTGATGCGTGCAATCAGCCGAGCTCAAGTAAGTTTTCCCATAGATACCCATACATGTTATGATATGATTATGAGAACTACATGCTAGATGAGGGCTAAGGATCTAGGAAGAATGCCTTATATGCCTATTGTATGTGCTTGTAGAATTGCGTGTTAGTATTGATCAGTCAGTGATAGGATAGCCTGCTTATGTTATGCTTAATTGTACGAGCCTTTGAATTGCATGTATAGATTCCTGATTAGAGGATTAAATGGTTTGATTAGAGTATAATGGTTATATTTTCCATGGTTTGAATGTTGTTTGCTTTGTGCTTTATGGGACTCTTAGTGATGTGAGTTAGCTATTAAGTGAATATGCTAAGTCACATGGGACACAGGCCGGATAATCTCAAAGTGATGGACTTGACCCTATTGCACAGCTCTTGTTTGAGTCCAACCATTCTAGGGATGGGTCTTTTACTCGAAGGATTATCTTATCTCTGTTGCATGTGGCTATATTCACGAGGTAGCTAGTTGACATTACTAGGAATCTTTCAGCAGCTGAGGACTGGGTGAGTTTGGGAACCTAGGAAAGCCTAGGATATGTTTCAGTGGGTTAGTAGTGAGGATTAATGAGACTTGGGTGTACCAGTTTGAGGAAGTGACTTGGAGGATTCAAGAGGATTATTGTGGAAAGTATGGATAGGTGTGGAAGGTAGTATTGGGCCCGTACTACTGAAAGCACATGATCCATACTCGAATCGGTGAGAGTCTTGGAGAATTTGAGAAGCTTCAGGGAGAAGTTTGTGACCCGGTTTGGGGACAGAGGATGTTTCAGTTGTTGCAGCTTAGCCATTGGTAAGCGAGCTAGTGAGTATGACAGGGTGTCAGACCATGAAGGATATGATTTCTAAGAGGTTGCATATGCGAGATCGATTTGGAGCACTTTGAGAAGAGAGGTTCGTGCCAGGCGCATATTGTAGAGGATCCTAGGAAGAGACCCATGAATTCTGATCATCGGGTTAAAGGCCAGCAAGGCCGAAGTCAGTTCAGCACGTACGGCAAAGTACATAAGGAAGTTTGTCACTCCAAGGGTTTAGGATGCTACAGGTGTGACAGGGTTGATCATGTCAGCTGAAGGTGATCAATATTCCTCCACATGTTGTGGGTATGCCATCTTCTTCTGCTGATAAATGAAAGTTGGGAATACGTATCACTTTGGGATTATGAGTAAGTTTGGATAAGTCAGATCTCGGGTCGGTTTTGTGCTAGTGTCTGGGTTATCAAGGATCATATATGCCATTGTGCATGCCAAAAGGTCCTTGATGAACCTGCATAGGGACGTATCTTGCGGAGTGGGTTCCGCGTGTACCATTATCATTCCGGATCTTTGTCGAGATCTGTGCAGGAGTATTTTTTGGAAGATCCTCGGTTAGCGTTAGAGTGATAGTTCTCCAGTGAAGTCAGCGTTCAGGGGTTCTCTCATTGTTTAGGTGTGGTCGACAGTTGTCTATGGAATAACCTTGGAGTTCAAGGCACTACTGTTGCTAGGACAGGACTGGTAGCATGAAGATGGTGATGTCAGTTGCGGGTGTTAGATGCATAAGTGGTTGGTCATTGGATGTTTAAAAGAATTGTATTTTCGAATGGGCTGTGTTCGGTTAGAGTTCAGTGGTGCTGCAAGGTTAGAAGTGGGAATGAGGATTCGTCAGCCAGAGTGAAAATTAAGGCCTTCGGTTGACAGCATGGTAGATGGACTAAGGTGTCAGACTGGACCAGATTTCAAGAGTACTCTTCAAGATTTTACAGGATGGGCCGATCTTAAGGTTTGACTGTTGATTAATCGCTAGCATTGGTAAGCACATTTTGCCATCTGTGGGATATTAGAAAGCGAGAAGGAAATCCTTCAATTCTCGGGTACCATGAAGACTTAGTCGAATCTAAGTGGGGGAGAGGCTTTTTGTAAAGTTCTCCAAATGTGAGTTCTGGTTGCGCGAGGTGCAATCTCTTGGGCACCTTGTCAACCAGAAGGGTATTCTGGTCGATCCGGCGAAGATAGACGCCGTGATGCGGTAGGAGTTTCTGAGGTCCCCAACTGAGATTCAGAGTTTACTAGGTCTAGCGGGTCATTACCGGAGATTTATACGAGACTTCACCGAGATTGCGGTTCCTTTGGCCGACTAACCAAGAAGTCGGTGGCCTTTCGCTGGGGGCCTGAGCAACAGACAACCTTCATGACTCTCAGAAAATAGGTTTTGGGAACCAGGTTAGAGCTTCAGTTAGGTCTCAAGTTTAGTTGAGTGTTAGGTCGAGTGCGTGTTCGACCCAGTTTGGACAAGTGTTGTAAGACTACGGGGGTAGTCGTAGCATTCACTAACAGTCAGATAGTATGGAAACTGTTGTAATACTGTGGGTGTAGCCGTAGCATTCACTAACAATCAGATAGTATGGAAAGTGTTGTAAGATTACGGGTGTAGCCGTAACATTCACTAACAGTCAGATAGTATGGAAAGTGTTGTAAAACTGCAGGGGTAGTCGTAGCATTCACTAGCAGTCATATAGTGATAGAATGTTGTAAGTCTGCGGGTGTAGCCGTAGCATTCATGAGGTTGGCAGATAGTGATAGAGTGTCGTGAGACTGCGGGTGTAGCCGTAGCATTCACTATGTTGGTAGATGGCATGAGTGTGTTGTTAGAACGCGGAAGTAACAGTAGTACCCACCAGTTCGGGTGTAGCAATGAGGGCGTGGAAAATACACTAATTGGTTTATGGATTTCCCCAGATGGATTAGATCTGGTTGAGCCAGTGATAAGACTGTAGGAGCACCACTATAGTTATGTGATCAGGGAAGCAATAGATTGCTTAAGGTTGTTTGTGATATAAGGCTACCATGGGTAATGTAGCAATCGTGTTTACCGTGGACTTGGTGACGTCAAGATTCGACACATGGACCCGACCGGTTGGATCAGGAGGTTGTTAGAGCCATAGTGGTAAGATAACTAATGGAAACTATTGACAGACAAGGATTTTGTTCAGAAGTCGTGTGGAGCAATTGAGTGTGGGTATTTTGGCTCCACAAGTGGGTCGGGCCTGTTATTTCAAATGATTGGCGAGCGAATTAAGACCCAGGAGGTCTCGGTAGCTTTTGGAAAGCGGCCATGTGGCAACATACTGCTTCAGGCAGTTCAGTGCTCAGGCAGTTTTAGTGTTTGGGCAGAATTAGTATTTGTGTATTAGATTGCAGGTACAGACGGAATAGCTGGTTGATTGGGAAGTGACAAGCCACTCACAGCGGGATCAGCTGATCCTTGGCCAAGTATAAGTGATATGCAAGGATAATTAGGTCTGTGATCCTGTTTTTTTTTTTGTGGGAACCTCGAGCTATTAGAAGTTGAGTAGTCAGTTGAGGGATAAACGAACTCGATTCAAAGATAATGATTAAGTATGAGTGGGTTGTCAGGGAATCAGGCCATCTCGAGAAAACAGATTTCAGACGGAGTAGATGTGATCTTGTTCCGAGGAATTTGTTCCCTTGCGGATTTTAGGGCATTACGAAGATTGGTCGTGGCTACCCTAGGAAGGATAGGGTGTGCCCAGGATGGTGACCATGTTACTAGAATGGTTGGGTGTGTAGGAATGGTAAGGAATGATTTCGAGGATAAAATCTAATTTAAGTTGGGGAGAGTTGTAACACCCCGTTTCCAAGTCAAACCCTAAGAGCTGAAGATGTGTTTTAAGTATTATTTTATTCCGATATATGAATATAATTAAATAAAGAGCTTGGTGAAGAGTATATGATTTGTAACACTCTAAAAATTTCAACCAATTTAAAACTTTTCAAAAACAATCCACATTCATAAAGTTATTACAAAAAAATTTTCAACACTTTTATTATC
Organism: Lactuca sativa; assembly: GCF_002870075.4. NCBI lineage: Eukaryota > Viridiplantae > Streptophyta > Magnoliopsida > Asterales > Asteraceae > Lactuca > Lactuca sativa. Next base: position 6,047,543 of record NC_056626.2, on the reverse strand, counting down.
AGACTATTCCCCATAACCATATCATAAAACATAAACATGAAGAGCGGTACGATCACGCCTTTGCCTTGCCACGGTCTCCTAAAGAACCTGAAAACATTTAAACCACAACTGTAAGCCCGAAAGCTTAGTGAGATACCCCCAAAATACCAACTACATATACCATACACATAACATGCCATATCATAACAGAACACAGAACAACCATGCACTTTTGGTCTACTATGGGACTGGGCCGCCGTACCGGGCCTTCAGTCCATACACATAACATGCCCTATCATACCCGGATTACAATCCAATAAAGGGCCAACCTTGGTGCCGTAGACCCTGTCGATATAGAGAGGATAACTCACCTCGCAACTGTCGACTGAAGAGATAAGATCACGCTGCTCCAACCTCTGACACGAACTTCACCACTAATCAAACCAAAACACTGAACTCAATAAATACCAAAATATCCCTAGAAGACAACTATTCAACACAAGACTATCTCTACTCGCCGAGCCACCCCACTGACTCGTCGAGTCCCTATGCTCTGAAACTCCCATAACACGACTCAACTCGCCGAGTCCCACAACTCTGAGTCTAATCTCACTTCACTCACTGAGTCATCCCTTGACTCACCGATTCGCAGCTCAACCAGGAAAGGTTAGGACCTCACGACCAGACTCGCCGAGTCCAAGTCTATCTTCAACCAACTCGTCGAGTTGTTCTTCCAACTCGTCGAGTTGCTGCCTATCTTCATGCATCTCGCCGAATACACTCATGTGACTCGCCGAGTACCACTAGCTCTTAACCCATACAGAGGCTTTCCAAGCCATGCAGGGTCCCCAATCCATAGATCTACTCTTATACAAGCCATCCATCATGTAAAGTGGCAAACTTTACATGAATCCAAAGAGATCTAAGCATAATACACTCTAGGGCTAGAGTTTGGGACTAAAAGGCTTCATCAACAACTCTTGAACAAGGACTTTATGCTCTTTTGGATCATCATTACTCTAGATCTGAGGTAGCAACCTCAGATCCAACCTCCAACTCAAGATATCACTAGATATACACCCAAAAATCCCACAATGATAGATCTAGATGGATAACAACTCAAGCAACGAATCATTACCTTAAGAGAAGACTCCAATAGAAGAATAAGCCAAAACCTTGTAAAGCCCCTTGCTCCAAACCTCTTAATCTTCAAAGATCTCTTCAACAAACACTCCTTCAAGATCTAAATGCTTTCTAATTCTCTCACAAATGAATATTAGGGTTTCTGGACCTTAAGGAAGAGTAAAGAGGCTGGGGAGAGGGTATTATGTTCTTTATATAGGGCTCAACCCCTGGGATTAGTTTTTTCTCCACACAACACCAACTCGCCGAGTCCAGCCACCGACTCGCCGAGTTGGCCACTTAACACACGACCAGAATCACAACCCTACTCGCCGAGTCTACCCATGGACTCGCCGAGTTGACCATTCACATTTTCACTTTGAACCCTGAACTTGCACTCCTGAACTCGGGATGTTACAATTCTCCCCCACTTAAATTAGGCTTCGCCCTCGAAGCCTGCGACAACACAACTCTAGAAACTACTCTCGCAATGCACCACCTGGCATTAACCAAACCAGGTTCCTCAAAACACTACCACCGAAACCCGAAACCTAACTCTTCCCCTGCGGTGTCCTGACCACCGCCACAAGCCGACCACTGGCTTCATCCTCTGATAACCACACTTATCAACTGAGTACCACTCCATGATACTTCACTCGTTTCAGATCACAACAATCACTTGACTCCTACGAGCTAGATATAATCGTCAACCACCGGGATCCCGAACCGGTACCACACTGCTATCATTTTCCTTGTCAGACATATCCTTCACCTAATTCACTGCTGAGACTTATCCCTCTTCCTTTTCGAATTCGACTCTACTCTTTTCATGTTGACAGGATGACACATCCGTCAGTTTCAAAGCAACTCCCATGAGTTCTATTCTGCAATCACATACACATGTTGAATTGGCTCTAGCATCCTCGGGTTGGGAAAACCCGACACACTGACGACACTTCCAAACATCCCCCAAGATGAATTACCACTACATGCATAATTTCTTGTTCACACCAAAATGGGAATCCAAGGCTCCATCCTTGTATCCCCTCCGAGCCTCTTTGGCTCTACACCCTCGGAACTCCTTCCGTGACCTCAGCAGACATCCAACCCGGATGTGATTCCATACCACCGTCGCAAACACACTGCTCAATAACCATAATTGGAACACCTCAATCATACCTCCGCGCTACTGCTTTCACTTCCGTGAAATTACACTCCCCCTCGGAGCTACATACCTTTCCCTTTCCTTATCCAAGGAAATCTACTTGGTCGCCTTGTCACTACAACAAGTCCCACGGTGCTCCCCCAATACCACACCATTCCCTTATAGCATAACCGATATCCCATGCACCACACCTGCTCTGAATCTGCTCGTAAGGACTCTCGAGTCCATGCACTACCCTCCACTAATCATGATCAATACTCGAGACCAGACCTTCTGATGCTATCACATCGCAACATACTCATTCCATCTCCTCATACAGATCTATCAACACATGCAAAGTCTTCAGCATGACTGGACCGCCCTACCAGGCCTTCAGCCAATCTGGACCACTCTCAGAACCTTCAGCATGTCTGTACCGCCCTCCAGGGCCTTCAGCCTGTTTGGACCGTCCTTCGAGCCTTCGGTCTGACTGGTAAGCCCACCGGCCTTCAGTCTATCCGGATCGCTCAACTAGCACTCATCATCCCGAATTATCCCTCCTAGAAAACTCTCCCATGCATACTGTTCTTGCCCTCTAGGGGTTCCGAACTCTAACTCCATCCTACATACTCAATCCCGGCCTGAACCTAAGTCTTCCACAATCAATCGCCTTTTTTCCGAAACCCTAGGTCTGTATCCCGCCCTGTTTGCCTGTCACTTACTCATACCAGCCTATGCTCTTGGCTGACAGAACCGTTGTTGAATCCCAAACAGCTAGTCAACCTCTAATGGTTGTCGATCTTCCCGAGAATTTTCCAATTCTCCCCACTTAGAGCACTGACTATCCACCACCGGTCCCCATAACCTACCTCCCTTAACAACCCTTCACAAAATCACATATCAACACTGATCATCTCGGACTCGAAATAAACCTGACCTTCGGCTAACCATTCTTCCGACTGCAGATGCTACCCGACATTCAGACCAAAAGCCTGATTTCCCACTAATAATCCCCATGGATGATAACCAACGAAACTCCCAATACCAAAACCCTTAACCATACCATAACCCTCAAGGAACAAACGAATACAATACCAAAAATCACACAACGAGACTAGCAGATATACAATACTCCATAATAATCACAAGATAACAAAATATCAAGAAGGAAACATACCCGCAGCTGCATCCGGCACTGCCCTGACCTCCTCTGCTGCAAGCTGAAAAGCACGACCCTGAGCCCTCGGGGGCTCCGCTCCACCCGTAATCCTCAAAGTGGCCAGTGCTGGAGCCTGCACCGGTCCTGCAGCAAGCTGTGGACAATTGACCCTCAAGTGTCCAACCTAATGGCAGTGATACCAAATCCTCAAATCCTGAACCGAGGCTGTCTGCCGACAATCCCTCGCATAATGCCCCTCTCTTCCACACTTGCGGCATGCACCAGCGTACCTACAAACTCCAGTGTGACCCTTCCCGCACTTCCCACAAGTGCGGTTGCTCTGATCTCCCAACCTAGAATCAACGGTCTTGGACCGTTTCGGTGCCGGCTGCGACTGTGTCGGGGCCTGCCTCTGCTCTCTCAACTGCAACTCAATCTCCAACTCACGCCGACGAGCGGCCTCCTGCAACTCCAGTTAGGGGTGTTCGTTTGGATGGATCGGTTCGATCCGATCCAATTAAGTAAATCCAAATGGATTTCGGTTTTCAAAATATGGATCCAAATAGTCCAAACTAAATTCAAATCCGATTCAATTACAATTCAGTTGGATCGGTTTTTATAATTCGGTTTTCAAAAACCATAACATATTAAAAGGACATAGAATTATAATATGATTTAATTCTACAGAAGAAGCAAAAACAAATTATTTACTTGAGATTTAAAATTTATAAACAACCACTAAGAAGGCATATTATAGTTTATTGTTTAATAGATAAAAAACTTTTGACAGAAAGTACATATTAATGTCTTTTATTAGGTAAAACCTTTTGAACTTATTTTAAAAAAATTATAAAATTAATAAATAATTATAGATGTATTGAAAATAAAAACATAACAAATTGTTATTTGGTTTTTTGGACTATTCGGTTCTTATTTTATAAACCAAAACCAATCCGAAATCCAAAAAAATAATTCGGTGTTGTTGAAAACCAATCCAAAAGTCCGAATATCCGAACCAAATAGTCCAATCCAAATTGTCCAATTGGACAATTCGGTTTTATCCAAATAGAGAACAGCCCTAACTCCAGTAAGGTCTCGCACCTCTGCGTAGACACGAAATGTCTGATATCCCTCTTGAGCATACTCAGATATCGGGACATCTAAGCCTGCTCTGAAGCAAACTCAGGGCAAAACATCGCCCTCTCCGTGAACATCCTGGTGATCTCCGTCACCGACTCCGAATCTTGCTTCAGTTCCAAGAACTTCTGAGCCAACCTCTCCCTCTCAACCCGTGGAACATAACGGGTGCTAAACATCTCCTAGAACTGATCCCAAGAAATCGCAGCCCTCTGCACATCCGAGTATGACCCCATGGTCAATCTCCACCAATCCTTCACCCCCGAGCCTCAACAGGTTCAGAGCACACCTCACTCTCTGATCAGCAGCGCATGAACACGTGAAGAAACACCCCTCCACGTCTGACAACCATCTCATAGCAACAATCGGGTCCTGAACTCCATCGAAGGTAGGGGGCTTCATATTATCGAAGTCTCGATACTGAAAACCTCTACCGGCTCCTCCCCTGCCTCTGCTATAGCCGCTATAGCTGCCACGGCAGTCGTCTCTGTAAGAGCTGCATAACGCTCATCAAAATACTCAACCATAGCGGTCTTGATCGACCCAAACAGTTCCGACAACTCAGCCCGGAACATCGCAACAACCTCATCATGTAGGATCTCACGAATCCTAGCATCCAACTCGCCTGTGCTCATCTGACCAATAACCTCGGGTGGTGCTGACCCACCCTCTCCTGCTCCCGATCCCGATCCTGACCTGGATCCACTCCCAGCTTGCCTCGTAACCACCATACTAAAAACACCGCAAACATCAAATACCTCCCACTAACCCGGGAACCGACTCTCAACCCAGCCCTAGGGGTTGTGACTTCCTTGATACGTGTATGGGTCCTTTGCTTTCAGTAGTACGGTCCCATACTACCTTCCACACCTACCCATATTTATATCAAGTATCACCACAACACCCTAGTGAAGAACATGAATAAGAAGCACTCAACCCTCACTCCTAGAGAAACACTGGAAATCTCATACAGAAATAAACCCTAGGCTAGCAGGCATCATAAATCAGGCAACTCTATCATGCAATTCCTGAAGATCCCTAACCTAGTACTAGCATGATGTTCTATCATATCTCATAAACAAATAACTTGTGTGGTAATCTTGGGGTAACTTACTGGCTCCGGCTGATCGTACCTCTGCGTCCTCCTTTGCTCATTTTGAAAACCATTTTAAATTCTCTTTTGAAAACTCTCCTTGATTTGAGACTGGATTCACAAGAATGTTCCTCCAATTCACTCAAACCAAGGCTCTGATACCAACTTGTAACACTCTAAAAATTTCAACCAATTTAAAACTTTTCAAAAACAATCCACATTCATAAAGTTATTACAAAAAGGTTTTCAACACTTTTATTATCAGAGTATTCCCCAGAACCATATCATAAAACATAAACATGAGGAGCGGTACGATCATGCCTTTGCCCTGCCACGGTCTCCTGAAGAACTTGAAAACATTTAAACCACAATTGTAAGCCCGAAAGCTTAGTGAGATACCCCTAAAATACCAACCACATATACCATACACATAACACGCTATATCATAACAGAACACAGAACAACCATGCACTTCGGGTCTACGGTGGGACTGGTCCGCCGTACCGGGCCTTCAGTCCACCTGGTCCACCCTCCGAGTCTAGCCATATCCATCGAGTCTACAGTGTGGTTGGTCCGCCCGCACCGGCCCTTCAACTCACCTGGTCCACTCTTTGAGTCTACAGTATGACTGGTCCGCCCGCACCGGGCCTTCAGTCCACCTGGTCCACTCTCCGAGCCTCGTCGCGTCTGGTCCGCCCTCGTGGGGCCTATAGCCTATCCGGACCGCTCGTTGGGCCTTCGGGATAACCGGTCCGCCCTAGGTATGTTGGCCTACAGCACAAAGTAGGTCCCGCCTCAACCCAACCCCAATCCAACAACCATGTGCACATAAACATTCAATCATATAATAATTCGCATCCAATCAAACCGATCTAGCAGATCACATAACATAACATCACATCATCCTAACCAGGATACCGAGCTTACCGGTCACTAACATATCATCATCCAATATACCAGGTTGCAACATAACAAGCAGTAACATAACAACGATACCCGGATTACAATCCGATAAAGGGTCGGCCTTGGTGCCGTAGACCCTGTCGATATAGAGAGGATAACTCACCTCGCAACTGCCGACTGAAGAGATAAGATCATGCTGCTCCAACCTCTGACACGAACTTCACCACTAATCAAACCAAAACACTGAACTCAATAAATACCAAAATATCCCTAGAAGACAACTGTTCAACACAAGACTATCTCTACTCGCCGAGCCACCCCACTGACTCGTCGAGTCCCTATGCTCTGAAACTCCCATAACACGAGTCAACGTGCCGAGTCGCCCCAAGACTCGCCGAGTCCCACAACTCTGAGTCTAATCGCACTTCACTCACTGAGTCATCCCTTGACTCACCGATTCGCAGCTCAACCAGGAAAGGTTAGGACCTCAAGAACAGACTCGCCGAGTCCAAGGCTATCTTCAACCAACTCGCCGAGTTGTTCTTCCAACTCGTCGAGTTGCTGCCTATCTTCATGCATCTCGCCAAGTACACCCATGTGACTCGCCGAGTACCACTAGCTCTTAATGCATACAGAGGCTTTCCAAGCCATGCAGGGTCCCCAATCCATAAATCTACTCTTATACAAGCCATCCATCATGTAAAGTGGCAAACTTTACATGAATCCAAAGAGATCTAAGCATAATACACTCTAGGGCTAGGGTTTGGGATTAAAAGGCTTCATCAACAACTCTTGAATAGGGACTTTATGCTCTTTTGGATCATCATTACTCTAGATCTGAGGTAGCAACCTCAGATCCAACCTGCAACTCAAGATATCACTAGATATACACCCAAAATTCCCACAAATGATAGATCTAGATGGATAACAGCTCAAGCAACGAATCATTACCTCAAGAGAAGACTCCAACAGAAGAATAAGCCAAAACCTTGTAAAGCCCCTTGCTCCAAACCTCTTAATCTTCAAAGATCTCTTCAACAAACACTCCTTCAAGATCCAAATGCTCTCTAATTCTCTCACAAACGAATATTAGGGTTTCTGGACTTCAAGGAAAAGTAAAGAGGCTAGGGAGAGGGTATTATGTTCTTTATATAGGGCTCAACCCCTGGGATTAGGGTTTTCTCCACACAGCACCAACTCGCCGAGTCTAGCCACTGACTCGCCGAGTTGGCCACTTAACACGCGACCAGAATCGCGACCCTACTCGTCGAGTCTACCCATGGACTCGCGGAGTTGACTATTCACATTTTCACTTTGAACCCTAAACTTGCACTCCTGAACTCGGGATGTTACATAATTAGTATTATAATTTGTTTAGAAGGACTAAAGAGTGCTTTTGGGGTTCGTAGTGGAAAGAATACTTGAACATATGGCTAAGGATAATCATGCGGGCTTATTTTCTAGTATGTGGGCTTATAGTGAAAATATTGTGTAGAGGATGGGCTATTTAGGCAAATTGGGATTTAATTTGAAAGGAAAAGAGAAGGAAGGGTTTTTTGGTAAAAGATTGGGCCTGAATTGAAGAGGATTTTAATGTTGGGGGCTAAAAGGGTAAATTCCGGACCTACTTTGAAAGAAAAAGGGAGAGGAGGGGCCAAAGGTGGCATTATGGGATAAATTCTATGGGGCTCAGGGTATAAAACCCTTCACCCAGTAAAATCTAACCCTAATGAAGCACTCTACAACCGTCACCTCCACAACCTTATACTTCCCTCACCGGCGCAACCCTTCACCATCGGCGCTGCCACAGTCGTTGGAGTCGGAAAGACCATCGTCCCACCATGAGTTGTTGTCGCTGTCAACACTGTTGCTACTGTTCCGTTGTCTAACACCGATAATAGCCGAGAGAGGACCGCCATACGCGACGCCTTCCGCTACCGCCACCCGACTCCCTTCCGTTCTCCGATCTTTGCACCCACTGTCGGCGATGACAAGAACCGGCGGATAGGAGCGTCGTGGCCGCTAGGGTTGTTGCCTGCCTTCTCGTGTCCATTTCCGTCTATACGGTTCATGCTAGCCGCTCCGATTTCCCTCTGCCATCATCTTCCGCTATTACATCATAAACCGCTGCTCCTGTCGTCGTAAACTGTCGTCGCAGACTGCCGCCGTAGAGCGGCTGTCACTGCCGCCTTTCCGTTCCTGCTGCCTCAAGATTGTCAATGGGGTGCGTTTTTGTGTTCAAATCGGGTTGTGTGTGTTATGTGTTGCTGCTATAAGTCGAAAGGTGTATGTGAGTGGGTTTAATTGGCCGGAAAAGCCACCACCACTGTGAGGTGGTGGATGCCATCATCTACCACCGCCGGCCACCACAAGGGTGGCTATGTGGGTGTGTTTAGCATTAGTGAGTGTGTTTATTTAGGAGATTTCATTGTAAAAATTTTAAGCGATAAAGGAATACTGAAAGAAACTTATAACCACCACCGTGAGGTGGTGGTTGCCGCCTCTTTCCGCCGTGTAAGGTGGCGGTGTGTCTTATTTGTATTGTGAATCGTTTGGGATGTTTGGACACAGGGACTATAACCCAAATGGGCCTAATGAACCCTAACTGATCAAAATACCTAGCTATTGGGCCTATTGGGCTATGGTTGAGTTGGAAATCCTAATTAGGGTTTAGAAAACCCTAATATTGGATTTATGGATCTTGGACTTATCGGGGCCCACATGTGGGCCATTTGAATGGGAATTATGTATAAAGCCCAATCACACCATATAATTTATTTAGAAGAGTGATGGACTTAATGGATTAAGTCCTTATTGGGTTAAGTGAGAAACACTTAACCCTAGTTGTCATTTTATGTGAAACCCTAATTTTGGGAATTTGATCAGGACCCGCACTTGAATTATTCACTAAACTTAATATATTATTTAATAATCATTTCCTACTTAACCCTAATCATCATTTCATGTAGGAAACCCTAATTTTTAATTGGGCCTTGAGTTGGGCCTTTCTTTTGAGCTTCAGTAACTGGGTTATTAATGGGCCATCAAAGAACAAGAAAATGGACTAGAATATTTTAATGGGCTTTAGGGTAAGCCCCATGTGAGGGATTTGGGCCTAATTTGGAAAATTGGGCCATAGATAGGCCATAGTTTGGGCCTTAATAGTTATATGATATTGGGCCATTAGAATGTCAATTGTTGGATTGGAATAAATGGTTGAGCCTTAGAATGAGACCATGTGAAGGTTTGGGCCTAATTTGGAAAATTGGGCCATATGTTGGGCCTTGAGCCATAGTTGGACTTTTAGACCTTTGGATTGGGCCTTGGGCTTGGATCAAGCTAAGATTGGGGTAGAGCAGTCTTTTACCCCAAGCATGGACTTATGGTTATGCATTGGAACCCAATTATTAATTAGGTGTTATTTTGATGTTAACAGTTCGGGAACCTATCATCCAGCAGTTGGGGTTGGGTCTGCGGGACTTCAGCAGTGTGAGGTGAGTTACCTTCCAGTAGAAATTGGTCTAAGTCCACAATGTTGGCCAATCAATAGGAGCTGTTTGATAGATGATTGTCTTTGTGATAATTGTCTAGGTTTGCTACTATCTGATATATTTTATGTGCTAGCATGATATGACGTTATGTGATAGTGGTAGTAAGGGGAATAGTCCCCGGTTATCGGTCGATAGGGCCAAAGGGGTAGCCTAGGACCCAACTATGCCAGACAGTATGTTTATGTTATGTTATGTTATGTTATTATGTGGTAGTGGTAGGGGTGAGATAGTCCTAGTAACCGGTTGAGATACACCGGAGGGTAGGTCGGGCACCTAGATATGCCTGACAGTGGGGTAGGTTGAGTATCCCGGTATGCTCAGCAGTATATGATTTGTATGGTATGTGGTATGATGGGGGAACTCACTAAGATTCGTGCTTATGGTTTACTATTTTGGTTTCAGGTACTTGTTTTCAAAGGATATGAGTTGGCTTGATCGCAGCGCATCACACCATGTTTTCCGCACACGAGATCTTTGGGATTACACTTTGATGTGGTTTTATGATACTATGTTTTGATTATTGACACTTTGGTTTTGACATGAGATATTATTATGAATGTTTTTATACTGATGGTTTTATGTAATAACTTAATTAAAATGAAATTTTTGGTCTTGAAATTTTGGATGTTACAGATATTCGATCTGCTTGTTCTTTCGATTCACAATATAACTTCCTTTCATTAGCTTCTGCTCAAAGTTCTTCTCGATCTTAACACTGTTTAAGAAATATTTGTTCCTGAGTCTTGTTTAATCTTGAGCATTCACATAATTATTTGATACTGATTCTCAGTTAAACATAAAGTCTAAATTGACAAAATGGATTTGATGATGTTTCCTGTTCATTCGATTTCTCGGTCCTATTCAGAAAAGAAGTTTCAATATGAATGTAATTCAAAGGTCAAAGGATTTATGTTCTGCAGTTGAAATTGATTTTGTGGGATGAAGAAAATTGATATCTTACAGGTGTTTGACATTGAATTAATGGTGAAATTGATTTTTCAATGATTCAAAGTGATATTTGGATTGGATTCGACAGTCATTAAGTTGCAACTTGACATCGATGTTTGTGTTTTTAAGTGAATATATGCACTATATCTGTTATCACAAAGGAAGCTGATGAAGAGTCAAAGCAAAAAAGTCAAAATTGAAAAATCAATGAATAGACATTATTTGGAGTTGAAGTTGAACAAAAATTGATTTTTTTGGTTCGATTTCAATGTGCACTGGATGTCGACATGGAGTCAAAAGACGTACTTCTATGATGATTCCAATTTTCGATATTGATTTTTTTGATGAATTTTGATACTTGAATGGTTTCGATTGGGTAAGATGGATTTTCAAATTGAAAATTGAAAGGAAGGTTGATGTTCGATTTGAAACAGAGAAGATGGTTTGTTATTGAATCGAAATTTGATTCTTGGTTGAGAATTTTTTTTATAATGGAATTTTTTTTACGAGAGTTTATACCCAATTTTGAATGGAATCTTTTTTTATATAATGAAATCTTTTTATATAATGGAATCTTTTTTATATAGCTAATGTCGAATGGTTGTTGTGTTCTTGATAATGAGTGAATGAAGTTGTTGGGTCTTACAACTCACAAGAATTGTTGAGTGGTTAGTCATTGTACTCATTATCGTAATCTAAACTTGGACTGTGACGGAACGAAAGTGTTCGAAAAAGGACTTGGAATCCAAAGCGTTCGTGTTTAAGTCAATGGGTGTTGGTCGAAAGCTAGGATTTTGATGGTGATTGTTTGCTAAACTAAAGTTTGACTAACATCAAAATCGTATGGAGTCGAACGTGTTTTTGGTATGATAGTCGAAAGCAAAATTGCTAATCATTGGAGTCGAAAGCCACATAGCTTGTGAGTCGAAAGCAGATGGGTTAGGAATCGAACAGAGTCGAACATGATTTGTGTTTAAGATTCGAAAGCAATTGGCTTGGAGTCGATTTCGACTGATGACCGATGTTCGTTCGCATCGGGAGCAATTGGGGAAGAAGAAGATTCGTTTTTTGCATCTGGTCCCTCATCTTTCAACGTTTTGACTGTTTATACCCAATTTCGAATTAGGGGTATATTTCTTTGAAGTGGGAAGATTTTTCGAATTTAGTCCCTGAAGAATATGCGAAATTGACACTTTATGCCCATTTTCGTAATTGGGGTAAACTCTCACATTTGGAGTAAATTAGGAAGCTGATGACACAATTTTCACAACAGGTCCATAAAATTTTTGCGAAATTTCCAGTTTGTGCCCAGTTTCCGAATTTCTTGCAACTCTAACCCAAAAGTCGAAATCTTCACATCTTTTGAAAATTTTTTCCTCGACTTTTTGTGATTATTTCCATGCAAATTTTTCATGGTTTCATTTTTGGCACACATCGAGATGGAGTTTCGTATGGCTTATTCCTCGAGCGTTTCTCAAACCCTTATGGGTTTTATGATCATTTGTTGATTATAAAAATTAGAGAAATTTGAAATGGGTATTCAAAGATTTTTGGATATTCTTTTTCAAAGTGGATTTGAAGACCGCTGTTACTTCGAGGGGGAGTTGGTCTTAATCACTTGGAGCTCATTTGGATATTGATGTCGGGACATCCAGTCCTAACTTTGAGGGGGAGAATGTTATGGTGCAAAGTTTTCCTTGGACGTGGCTTACCCTATTAGATTGTGTAATGGGTTTTGCCTTTCCTATAAATAGGAAGTGAGTGGCTCCGATTTTATGTAAGAACCTATATGAGAGATTAGTCTGGTGAGAGAATTATTACAAGACCCAATTTGTAATAGCTTACTAGATTAACGAGAGCTTAAACAATTTTATTTACATTGTGTGTTCTTGATATGATTTGATTCACTTTATCATTACAATTCTGAATTCGTCATCATACACGGGTTGATACTAAGTTATATGTTGACATGACACAGGCTAAAACATTGTTATTTCTTGATGTGGCATGGGCAGATATGATGTTATTTTTTGATGTGTCCCGGGATGACACCGTTGTTATTCATTAATATGTCACGGACTGACACCGTTGTTATTCGTTGATGTGTCACGGGTTGACACTGTTGATATTCGTTGATGTGTCACATGTTGACACCGTTGAGATTCGTTGATATGTTACGAGATGACGAGATGATCTTCATGGTTATTGATGGGTAACAATTTATAGTTTACATGTGAAGTTATGCTGATACTTTGTAAGATCTCTTAAAGGAGATTCATGATTTTAATTATAAATGTGATTACACCGTTATGTTGAATTATGTGTTATTTGTGTGGTTATGTGACTTATGTTATTGTAGTTGTTATTCACTGAGTCGTGAAGCTTACGGTGTTCGTTCGTGGTTTTGCAGGTTAGAGATAGTAGCGCATGGTTCATATCATGTACTAGTGTCCAGTACGATCGTTGGTGATAGCTTCTTATGCTCTAGATTACCAGTGTGCACAAAAATGTTTAAAAGTTATTATTATAAAAAATCGTTCATGGGGTGTAGTTGGTGTGAAAACCTAGACGTTACACTAAGGCACCAAGAGTTTTAAACTATAAGGCATAATAAAAACTTATCGTAAACAATTAGCATACTTTTATTCTAATAGCACTCTATCCTACCATGCAAAGGATATACAATGGGATATGTGGCATAGTGAGAAACTCACCTGAATCATAGAACCAAAGAAGCACAACAACACTCCAACTCCTTGCACTGATAAATCCCTCGAACCAACTAACACTAAAACAAGTAAATCCTCAATCAGCAATCCCAATTCCTCCAAGTTTGACTCCGAGTCAAACTAGTCAAAAGTCAACGGTCAATGGTTAACAAAAGTCAACGGTCAACTAATTCAATGGCATCCACGATGTGGGGACCTCTTGGCCACGTCGTGGGCATGTCCAGAAAAATCGTCGACATGTCGGATATCACCACGAAGTGGGCTCACCTTGGCGACATCGTGGTCATGTCATGACCAGAACAATCTCGAATTTGGGCATCGCCACATCATGAGCCCTCATTGACCATGTCATGGGAACTAGTAGATTGTCTCAAAACTCCATTAAGAAGTTAATCCATGCAAATCAAGGCCCAAAACTTAAGATCTACTTCTTCTCAATGACTAAATGGATAAAGTTTCCAACTTTATCCATTAGGACGTCATCCCAAAGCAATATCTACAACCCTAAGTCCGTTAAGCACTTAATACGACCAAATCTTGCACATGGGGTCAAGAACACTCAAACTAAGACCTTTTTTTCACTTAACATACGTCAATGACCATAACAAGGTCATATCAAGCTTTGTAGTTCCTCAAATGTGAAGGGACTCCAAGAATGAGACAAAAAAACAACCAACAAAGTTCATAAACATGAAAATCACAAGAACAAGGTTATGGTGCAAGCTTTATACCTCCAAAGACTCAGAAACTTGAAGAAGATGATGGATCTAGATTTTCTCTATGCTACCATGCTCTAAGAAGAAGTTCCTTCCTTCACAAACTCCACCATATCAAGTAAACAACCTCAAGATCAATCCACCAAGCTCATTTTCATGGAAAGAAGGCTAGGGTTTCAAAATGGGGAGATGAAGGTTGAAGGAGATACCATAATCCAAGAGTTAAAATGCTTATTTATGGGAGAAACCCTAAAATATCATGGGCTATGGCTACAACACTCGCAATGTACTGGAATCCATCAGGTTATGTGTTTTATACATGTCATTCATGTCTTGGCACTCCATGCACCTTGTCGTGGCATATGGTTTGCGACAAAAACCATAACTTTTACCCCCTTTGGGTCCTTAACTGATCTGTTCTAGAAAACGTGTGTTACATATTTCCTAACTGTGAATGAAGTAGATCAAATTACCATTTCCCTTATGGCACACATCAGAGAGACTTATAGTAGCAAGCTACCCATCAATTCATATAACCGCCATTTTGGAATGCCTCCATAAATCGGTATAACCCAATCACAAACTCACCCTTCACACCAAATTTGTTTAATATAACAATATTTATTTCGATCAATATATATGGTGTAGCCAAGAATACCTACTCTTAAACGCCGTCTCTCCTACCCAAACATCACGTCAAACTCGTGTTGTACTTAAATCCTTAACCCTCTTTCTTAAGCACAAATAAGGGATTATTCCCCGTTCATGCATAGTATTTATGGAACTGACAATATGATCCCAAACACTGACCCTACTAATCCAAGGAAATTTAAACACCCTCCCACCCTCTTGGCAACCATGGATTGAAAAAATAACCCTAGAACAAATCACTTCCTCGTTGTTAACATATCTTTATCTCCACAATCCCACCTTTTCCTTTAGAGGCCAAAACTTGATTCCAAGAAATTCCCGAAATCTTATAATTAATGTTATCCATACCCCAAAAGAAGTTAGAATGAAGTTGTTACAACTTCTTTTTAATCTGAACCAACATCCGAAAAAAAGAGATAAAAATAAGTACCCAACAACCTGAACATGGACGAGAACAAAACTGACATTCCATCAATATACAACATCCTAGTTTTCCATTAAGACATTATATTCTAAAAATTCTCAATAATCGGCTCCCACCCTTTCAATCTCTATATACTACCCCCACCAGTGAACCCAAGTACTAAAAAGGAAGTTTCTCCGGCTTACACCCCATAATAGTTGCCAACGTTTGAACTTCACGATAATGTGTCCCTACACCAAACATACTCGATTTGTAAATGTTCAATTTAGTCACAAACATACTACAGAAGCTAGACAATAATCGAACAATGGCAATGACATTTTCTCATGACCACTCCCCAAAAAACAAGGCATTCCATGCATAAAAAAAGTTAGAAACTTGAATCAATTTGATTTTTGCACCCACAAGAAGACCAACAGCTAACACATCCTCCACCACAACATGCAACACTTCCATAACCATGATGGGAAAAAATGGCGACAAAAGATCTCCATGGTGTAAACCCCTCTTGAGCACAAACTCATCAGTGAGACTACATGTAACGCCCGCAATTTCGGATTAGACGTTTAGAATATAATAGTAAAATTTATACATTTTAATGAACAATAAAAATCCTTGATTAGGGTAATTTTTCTTCATATGTGTTACTAGCTATTAAATATTTAACATATACACGATATGTGGATAAATATGAAGAGCATATAATATTTGTAAAAAAATTTAATATAAAAAATATTGTTAAGCGATAAACTAAAGAATAAAAATAAAAGATTATTTATGATAAATAATCTTAACAAACGTTGTATTACTATTCAATATGAAATCGACGATATAAAGAACATCAAAAAAGAGCTCGTATGAAGAAGTTATGAATTTCACAGCATTATTTATAGTCTAAGTCTTCTCGGACTATAAAACGAAAAATAAAATGTGAATTAGCAGAAGAAGTATAAATGAAAGTTGTGTTACTCGTCGATAGCTATGCATGAATATAAAAACCATTGAAAATGGAGTCCATATGCGAAAATTACAATTTTTAGAAAAATAATAAATTTGGACCGTCAGATGGACGATACGTGACACCGCTGGATGATAGACACTTGGCAGCATCCTACTCCACCCTTACTCCCTACGAAACGCCACCAGATTACTACACGTGAAAGGATGCAGTATACCTAGGCTCAACATGCCCCTCCTGTATTTCGATATATTCACTTGATATCTTTCTTATTTGTTGCTCAATATCCTCCGAAGAGTGAACGTATGAAGTACCAAAGAGCCCGAAGAAATAGAGCTTTCGGTTTCAAAGTTATGCCCGTGTAATGTCCGATTTTTCATCAAACAACCTGTAAGTTGAGTTATGCTTATCGTGCTTTAAGTATAACTTATATTTATGTTAGTAAACATTATTATGATCTTATAAATAAGATTTATCAGTAATATCAGTCGTTATACTAATCTATCTACTTACGAGAATAATTACTAAGCGAGATTAGCGAGGTGTTTCAAGTGAATTTTCCAAACATTATATCTTTATATATCAAACAGATCCCACCTCCGATACGATATTATCGGGTTGTTTCTTAATAAAGTTAAATCAGTATCTAAGAAAAAACATTATAACAATATAACTTTATAAATACAAACAAACACTTTGACATAGTAATATTTATATTTAGGTCGTTTTAAAGAGAAATTTGAAGTGTTGGTCAAA
Organism: Lactuca sativa; assembly: GCF_002870075.4. Taxonomy (NCBI): domain Eukaryota; kingdom Viridiplantae; phylum Streptophyta; class Magnoliopsida; order Asterales; family Asteraceae; genus Lactuca; species Lactuca sativa. The sequence continues at coordinate 6,030,273 of NC_056626.2, read as the reverse complement.
AAGAGTTAACTTTTCCGCAAGTCTTCCACCTATACCAAGTGAGTGCATGGTTACTATCATGAACATGACTTTAATACGAAGTACTTATAAATAAGTATTAAATATTTGTTGAAAGTTTATAAATGTTTATTATCTAGAATATTTGTTAAATGTTTATTTGATAACATGTACTGTGTGAACCAAATGTGGTTATGTATTTGTTAAAGTGTCACGGATTCTAATGTTGACTAAGTTTAAAACTAAGATGTATAAAAAATATTTAGATCTAATTAATTTGGATAAAAGAATAGTCACATTCGGTATTGCGATAGTATGGTATAAACGGGAAAATGGTTTGGAAATTGATTATAAGCAATTAGGGTGTGCAAAAAAACCGAAAAACCGAGCCGATCCTGCCCATCTGAAACCGAAAACACCGGAACCGAAATAAACCGAAACTGAAAAAACCGACTATCTACGAGTCGGTTTCGGTTTGGATATTTCGATATCCGCAGATACCCGAACCGAACTGTCATTGATATATATATATATATATATATATATATATATATATATATATATATATATATATATATATATATATATAAGTAACTAAATAAGCTATAAAAAATAATAATAAGAATATTGTTCTAGTTTCATTCGAGTGTTCCACACTCAATCAGCATTTTATTTAATTGATCCATCATACAGCACACAATCCAATAGCCCAAACAAAATTCAATCAATAGTTTATAACTTTTATCACATTTTATTGTTAATATTATTGTTATAATGATTATACAAATTATAATATATAATTTTAACTTCAACAAGTTATCTGACTTGATGACTTACTGATAGTTTTTATTTTTGATTAACGGTTTTGATTTTTTGTATTTAGCGGGTACCCGTGAATCGAACCGTGGTTGCCTGTCTTCATACGGTTCGGTTCGGTTCGGTTTATTTCATAATTCGGTTTGTTTCGATTAGTGCATGTTAGGTACCCGACCCGTGGTCATGGTTCATATTTTTTTTACTATCTGAGCCGAACCGTTCCGTAAACACCCCTAATAACCATTATAGTCTTACCTAATAATGAAATAATATTTATAAAGAGTGCGTAGATTGAGTCAAATCGAAAGAGTGTTTAGTTACACCTTTGTAGTCTCCTGAAGAACCTGAAAAACATTAAATCACAACTGTAAGCCCGAAAGCTTAGTGAGATACCCCCAAAATACCAACCACATATACCATACACGCATAACATGCCATATGATATCCGATCACAGAACATCCATGCACTTCGGGTCTACTGTGTGACTGGTCCGCCGCACCGGCCAACGGTCCACCTGGTCCACCCTCCGAGTCTAGCCATATACATCAAGTCTGCAGTGTGATTGGTCCGCCCGCACCGGGCCTTCAATCAACCTGGTCCACTCTCTAAGTCTACAGTATGACTGGTCCGCCCGCACTGGGCCTTCAGTCGGCCTGGTCCACTCTCCGAGCCTCGGCACGTCTGGTCCGCCCTCTTGGGGCCTACAGCCTATCCGGACCGTTCGTTGGGCCTTCGGGACAACCGGTCCGCCCTGGGTATCTTGGCCTACAGCACAAAGCAGCCCGCCTCAACCCAACCCCAGTCCAACAACCATGTGCATATAAACATACAATCATATAACAATTCACAATCAACAAACCGATCTAACAGATTACATAACATATCATCATCCTAACCAGGATATCGACCTAACCGGTCACTAGCATAGCATCACCCTACATAACCAGATACAGACCTTAACCAGGTCTCTAACATATACCATCCTAGCTACCAGGGTGCAAACATATCAAAGCAATAACATAACAACAAATACCCGGATCTCAATTCGATAAAGGGCCGGCCTTGGTGCCTTAGACCCTGTTGATATAGTGAGGATAACTCACCTCACAACTGTCGACTGAAAGATAAGACCAAGATGCTCCGACCACTGATACGATCTCCACCACTAGCCAGCACCAACACTGAACTCAAACAAAAGCCAACAATTACCAAAATGCCCCTGGAAGTCAACTGGTCAACCCTTGGTCAAAGTCAACCTCCTGACTAACTCTACTCGCCGAGTCAACCCGATGACTCGCCGAGTCCTTATGCTCAGAACTTCCCCAATCCACGACTCGACTCGCCGAGTCCCATGACTCTGAGTCCCCTCGCACTCAACTCATCGAGTCCTCCCTTGACTCACTGATTCATGGCTCAACCAGGAGAAGTTTGGACCTCACGACCAGACTCGCCGAGTCCAACAACAGACTCGCCGAGTCCAAGGCTATCTTTAACCTACTCGCCGAGTTGTTCTTCCAACTCGCCGAGTTCCAGTCCATCTTCAAGCAACTCGCCGAGTACACCTTTGTGACTCGCCGAGTGCCTCTAGATCTTTACCCATACAGAAGCCTTCCAAGCCATGCAGTTGATCCAAAACGTAGATCTACCCTTCTACAACCCATCCATCACGTAAAGTGACAAACTTTACAGGAATCCAAAGAGATCTAGGCATTTTACACTCTAGGGCTAGGGTTTGGAACAAGATGGCTTCACCAAACACTCAAGAACAGGGACTTTAATGCACTCTAGACCTTCTCCATTCCAGATCTGAGGTAGCAACCTCGGATCTAACCTTCAAACTCGAAATACCACAAGCCAAACTTTCCACACACTCCAAAATGATGATTTTAGATGAATAACAGCCCAAGAAACGAAGTAATACCTCAAAATGAAGCCTCAACAGAAGAGAAATCTGAATCTTAGCAAAACCCCTTGCTCCAAGCCTCCTAACTCTCCAAGATCTCCTTCAAAATCTCTTCTCCAAGCTTTAAATACACTCAAAACCCTCACAATCGCGTCTTCGGGTTTTCTGGACTTCAAGAGAGGGTAAAGAGGCTGGGGAGAGGGTATAATATCCTTTATATAGGGCTCATCCTCCGAAATTAGGGTTTTCTCCACTCAGCGCCTACTCGCCGAGTCCAGCCTCCGACTCGCCGAGTCAGCCACTTAACACGCGACCAGAGTCGCGACCCTACTCGCCGAGTCCACCCATGGACTCGCCGAGTTCCCCTTTCATACTTACACTTGGAACCCTGAATTTGCACTTCTGAACTTGGGATGTTACAATTCTCCCCCACTTAAATTCGGCTTCGTCCTCGAAGCCTGCGGCAACTCAACTCCATAACTACTCCCGCAATTCACCACCTGGAATTAACCAGACCAGATTCCTCAAGGCACAACCAACGAAACCCGAAACTCAACTTTCTCCTGCCTTGCGGTGTCCCGACTACTGCCTCAAGCCAACCACTAGCTTCACCCTCTGATAACCACACCTATCAGATTCTACACTTATCACCCGAGTACCACTCCATGGCACTTTTCTCGATCTTGATCACAACAATCACTTGACTCTTACGAGCTAGATATAACCCTGCACCACCGGGTTCCCGATCCGAGTCCAACTCTATCCCCTCCATGCTGACAGAATGACGCTTTCTTCAGCCTCTAAGCAACTCCCATGAGTTCTCCTCTTGCAATCGCATGCCCATGCTGAACTAGCTCCAGCACCCTCAGGATGGGACAACCCGTTACACTGACGACACCTTCAAACATTCCTCAGGATGAATCACCACTACATACACAATTCCTTGATCAAAATCACACTGGGAATCCAAGACTTCACCCTTGTATCCTTTCCGAGCCTCTTGGCTCTACCCCCCCCCCCCCCCCCCCCCCCGCAGAAATCCTTCCGCAACCTCAGCAGACATCCCATCCGGATGTGATTCCATACTACTGCCGTGATCACGCTGCTCAATGACCATAATTGGATCACTCCAATCATAACTCTGCACTGCCGCTTTCACTTCCGTGAATTTACACTCCCTCTCGGAGCTACATTCCTCTCTCTTTCCTTACCAAGGAAATCCACTTGGCTGCCTTGTCACTACGACAAGTGCAACGGTGCTCGCCCAACGCTACACCACTCCCCTATAACATAACCGCTATCCATGCAACGCACATGCTCTGAATCTGCTCGCAAGGACTCTCGAGTCCATGCACTATCTCCACTAATCGAGATCAATACCCAGGGCCAGACCTTCTAATGCTAACACATCGCAACATACTCAATCCATTTCCTCGAACCGATCTATCGACACCTGCAGAGTCTTTAGCATGACTGGACCGCGTTACCAGGCCTTCAGCCAATCTGGACCACTCTCAGAACCTTCAGCCGATCTGGACCACCCTCCAGGGCCTTCAACTTGGCTGGACCGTTCTCCGAGCCTTCGGCCTGACTGGTACGCCTACCGGCCTTCAGTCTACCCGGACCGCTTAACTAGCATCCATCCTTCCGAGTTATCCCTCCAGGAAACCCTCCCATGCATACTGTTCTAGCCCTCTAGGGGTTCCAAACTCTATCTCCCTCATACATACTCAATCTCGGCCTGATCCCAGGCCCTCCACAAACAAATCCCCTTGGTCTGTATCCCGCCTCGCATGCCTGCCACTTACTCATACCAGCCTACGCTCTTGGCTGACAGAAACATTGCTGAATCCCAAGCAGCTAAACAGCCTTACATGCTCATCGATCTTCCGGAGAAATTTCCAATTCTCCCCCACTTATAGCACTGACTATCAACCACCGGTCGCCATCACCGACCTCCCTCAACAACCCTACACAACACAATCACTTGCACGCAAACTGATTCCCACTAGCACTAGCAACCTTCAGAAAATCACATATCAACACTGATCATCCCGAGCTCGAAAGAAACTCAATCTTCAGCTAACCACTCCTCAGACTGCAGATGCTACCCGGCATTTAGACAAAACGCCAGATTCCCACTAATAACCCTCATGAATGATAACCAACGAAATTCCCAATACTAAACCCATAACCATACCATAACCCTCAAGGAACAACGAATACCATACCGAAAACCACACAACTAGACTAGCAGATAAACAATACTCCACAATAATCACAAGATAAAAAAACATCAAGAAAGATACATACCCGCAGCTGCATCCGGCACTGCTCTGACCTCCTCTGCTGTAAGCTGAAAAGCATGACCCTAAGCCCTTGGGGGCTCCGCTCCACCCTGATCTCCACCCGTGATCCTCAAAGTGGCCGGTGCTGGAGCCTGCACCGGTCCTGCAGCAAGATGTCGACAGTTGACCCTTAAATGCCCAACCTGATGACAATGATAACAAATCCTCAAATCCCGAACCGGGGCTGACTGCTGACAATCCCACGCATAGTGCCCCTCCTTTCCGCACTTGCGGCATGCACCACCGGACCTATAAACTCCGGTTTGACCCTTCCCACACTTCCCACAAGCGTGGCTGCTCTGATCTCCCACCCTGGAATCAACGGTCTTGGACCGTTTCGGCGCCGACTGCGACTGCACCGGAGCCTGCCTCAGCTTACGCAACTGCAACTCAATCTCCAACTCACGTCGCCTGGCGGCCTCCTGCAACTCCAACAAAGTCTCGCACCTCTGCATAGACACAAATTGCCTGATATCTCTCTTGAGCATACTCAGATATCGGGACATCTGAGCCTGCTCTGAAGCGAACTCAGGGCAGAACATCGCCCTCTCAGTGAACATTCGGGTGATCTCCGTCACCGACTCCGAATCCTGCTTCAGCTCAAGGAACTCCTGAGCCAATCTCTCCCTCTCAACCTGCGGAACATAACGAGTGCTGAACATTTCTCTGAACTGATCCCATGAAACCACAGCCCTCTGCGCATCCGAATATGACCCCGTGGTCAATCTCCACCAATCCTTCGCCCTGAGCCTCAACAAGTTCAGAGCACACCTCACCCTCTGATCAGCAGGGCATGAACACGTGAAGAAACACCCCTCCACGTCTGACAACCATCGTATAGCAACAATCGGGTCCTGAACTCCATCAAAGGTAGGAGGCTTCGTATTATCGAAGTCCCGATATTGAAATCCTCGACCGGCTCCTCCCCCTGCCGCTGCTACAGCCGTTGTAGCCGCGGCGGCAGCCGTCTCAGTGAGAGACGCATAGTGCTCATCAAAATACTCAACCATGGCAGTCTTGATCGACCCAAACAGTTCCGGCAGCTCGGCCCGGAACAACGCAGCAACCTCATCATGCCGGATCTCACGAATCCTAGCATCCAACTCGCCAGTGCTCATCTGACCCACAACCTCGGGCGGTGCCGATCCACCCTGACCGCCCTCTCCGGCTCCTGATCCTGACCCGGATCCGCTCCCAGCATGCCTCGTGACCACCATACTGAAAAACACCACAAAATCTCAGATACTTCCCACTATCCCGGGAACCAACTCTCAATCCAACCCTAGAGGTCATGGTTTCCCTGATACATGTATGGGTCCTATGCTTTCAGTAGTACGGGCTCACACTACCTTCTACACCTATCCATATTTGTATGACGTACTACCACAACACCCTAGTGAAAAACATACATAACAAGCGCTCAACCCTCACTCCTAGAGGAACACCAGAAATCTCCAACAAAGGACCCTAGGCTAGCAGGCATCATAAATCAGGCAACACTATCATGAAACCCTGAAGATCTCTATCCTAGTACTAGCATGCTGTTCTATCAAAGCTCAAAAACTAATATCATGCATGGTATTTTGGGGTTACTTACTGGCTTCGGCTAATCGTACCTCCGCGTCCTCCTTTTACTCATTTTGAAAACCATTTTAATTTCTCTTTTAAAAAGTCTCCCTGATTTGAGACTGGATTCACACGAATGTTCCTCCAATTCACTCAAACCAAGGCTCTGATACCAACTAGTAACGACCATAAAAATTTAACCAATTTTAACTTTTCAAAAACAACCCATTTTCTTACTGTTATTACAAAAATGTTTTCAGTACAATTATTATCTGAGTCTTCTCAGAATCACATCATAAAACATAATCATGAGGAACGGTACGATCACACCTTTGTCTTGCCACGGTCTCCTGAAGAACCTGAAATACATTAAACCACAACTGTAAGCCCGAAAGCTTAGTGAGATACCCCCAAAATACCAACCACATATACCATACACGCATAACATGCCATATGATATCCGATCACAGAACATCCATGCACTTCGGGTCTACTGTGTGACTGGTCCGCCGCACCGGCCAACAGTCCACCTGGTCCACCCTCCGAGTCTAGCCATATACATCAAGTCTGCAGTGTGATTGGTCCGCCCGCACCGGGCCTTCAATCCACCTGGTCCACTCTCTAAGTCTACAGTATGACTGGTCCGCCCGCATCGGGCCTTCAGTCGGCCTGGTCCACTCTCCGAGCCTCGGCATGTCTGGTTCGCCCTCTTGGGGCCTACAGCCTATCCGGACCGCTCGCTGGGCCTTCGGGACAACCGGTCCACCCTGGGTATCTTGGCCTACAACACAAAGCAGGACCTGCCTCAACCCAACCCCAGTCCAACAACTATGTGCACATAAACATACAATCATATAACAATTCACAATCAACAAGCCGATCTAACAGATCACATAACATATCATCATCCTAACCAGGATACCGACCTAACCGGTCACTAGCATAGCATCACCCTACATAACCAGATATCGACCTTAACCAGGTCTCTAACATATACCATCCTAGCTACCAGGATGCAAACATATCAAAGCAATAACATAACAACAAATACCCGGATCTCAATCCGATAAAGGGCCGGCCTTGGTGCCTTAGACCCTGTTGATATAGTGAGGATAACTCACCTCGCAACTGCCGACTGAAAGATAAGACCAAGATGCTCCGACCACTGATACGATCTCCACCACTAGCCAGCACCAACACTAAACTCAAACAAAAGCCAACAATTACCAAAATGCCCCTGGAAGTCAACTGGTCAACCCTTGGTCAAAGTCAACCTCCTAACTAACTCTACTCGCCGAGTCAACCCAATGACTCGCCGAGTCCTTATGCTCAGAACTTCCCCAATCCACGACTCGACTCGCCGAGTCACCCCGAGACTCGCCGAGTCCCATGACTCTGAGTCCCCTCGCACTCAACTCATCGAGTCCTCCCTTGACTCACTAATTCATGGCTCAACCAGGAGAAGTTTAGACCTCATGACCAGACTCGCCGACTCTAAGAACAGACTCGCCGAGTCCAAGGCTATCTTCAACCTACTCGCCGAGTTGTTCTTCCAACTCGCCGAGTTCCAGTCCATCTTCAAGCAACTCGCCGAGTACACCTTTGTGACTCGCCGAGTGCCTCTAGATCTTTACCCATATAGAAGCCTTCCAAGCCATGCAGTTGATCCAAAACGTAGATCTACCCTTCTGCAACCCATCCATCACGTAAAGTGACAAACTTTACGTGAATCCAAAGAGATCTAGGCATTTTACACTCTAGGGCTAGGGTTTGGGACAAGATGGCTTCACCAAACACTCAAGAACAGGGACTTTAATGCACTCTAGACCTTCTCCATTCCAGATCTGAGGTAGCAACCTCAGATCTAACCTTCAAACTCGAAATACCACAAGCCAAACTTTCCACACACTCCAAAATGATGATTCTAGATGAATAACAACCCAAGAAACGAAGTAATACCTCAAAATGAAGCCTCAACAGAAGAGAAATCTGAATCTTAGCAAAGCCCCTTGCTCCAAGCCTCCTAACTCTCCAAGATCTCCTTCAAAATCTCTTCTCCAAGCTTTAAATACACTCAAAACCCTCACAATCGTGTCTTACGGTTTTCTGGACTTCAAGAGAGGGTAAAGAGGTTAGGGAGAGGGTATAATATCCTTTATATAGGGCTCATCCTCCGAAATTAGGGTTTTCTCCACTCAGCGCCCACTCGCCGAGTCGGCCACTTAACACGCGACCAGAGTCGCGACCCTACTCGCCGAGTCCACCCACGGACTCGCCGAGTTCCCCCTTCATACTTACACTTGGAACCCTGAATTTTATCTTCTAAACTTGGGATGTTACATTCGAAAATTTCTTGAAAATTTTAAACTTTTTAAACAACCACGAAACCATCATTTATTACAACTTGTTTTCAAAATAAGTTTCTCATCAGAGAAATCCCAAAATCATAAAATCAAAACATGAGGAGGTGAACAATCACGCCTTCGCCTTCCCGCGATCCACTGAAGTACCAGAAACATAATCTGAATTGTAAGTCGAAAGCTTAGTGAGTTCCCCCAAAATACCAATACATAACAAATTAATAACAACATACTTTAGGCCCAATCAACCGTCAGGTTGGAATACCCCAGGCCCCTCAACCATCGGGTTGGAATGCGAATATACTACGGGTCCAATCATCCTCAGTATGGAATACCCCAGGCCCTCAACCATCGGGTTGGAATGCCAACATAGTATGGGTCCAATCATCCTTATGATGGAATACCCTAGGCCCTCAATCATCGGGTTGGAATGCCTCAGCCTGTTGGCTTACGCACAAAGCAGTGAAGCCTCAACCACTAACAAATCATGTGCACATATAATAGATTATCATATAATAGTCTACATCGATTTACACAGATCTACATATCACTAAGCATAACAACATCCTATCTACTAGGATACTGTTCTAACAGATCATAACAATACAATAGCATGCATAACAGGATATCAATCCAATGGGCCAGCATTGGTACCTTCGACCCGCAAGTACAGTGAGGATAACCCACCTCACTAGTAGTGCAGAACTGATAAGGTCTGACTCCAAATCTCAGCTCCTGAATCAATGCAATTGTCCAAAAGAGTGCCAAATTAAAGATAAGAGCTTTGCATGCTAGATCCTTGCCTCCTTCTCTCAAACTCCTCCTTCTTTTGCTCCAAAATGCCACACTAACTCACAATATAAGATAGAATGAAGATTAGGGTTCACAAGGCTGATATTAGGGTTTGGAGGCTAATAAAAGTTAGCCTTAAGGAGTTAAGGAGGTTATGTAGGGTGCAAACCCTAAAATTTAGGGTTTCACAAAGAACCGCCAACTCGGCGAGTTTTCCTCTCCAACTCGTCGAGTTGGTCCAAAAAGATGCGCGGCCCAAAGCTTTTCAACACGTCGAGTTGAGGCCATCAACTCGATGAGTTCCAAGGGAAATTTGTCTTTGAACGATAAATCTCATACCTTGGAAGCGGGACGTTACACCGTTGGTTTTGCAGGTTTGATAATTATAAATTATTATCATAATAATCCATACTTAATTTACTATAAATTGAAATAAAATTTTTCAATGAATATTAAGAGAAGCTTACCGATTTTTTTTAATTATTAAACAAGATTGAAACATATAATAATTATCAATTTAAAGTGTTTAAATCTCAAATATAACCAACAAACCAGATGGTGATTAATTTGTTTTTTTTTATAAATGACATATATTTTGTAAGGGGAAATTTTGTATTTACTCTTATTAAACAATAAATTATCATATTTGTCAGCCTAATTTTTAAATATCTTATTTACCATTGATAAAATTTTAAATTATCATATATGTCATTCTTAAACATCAAAATATCATATATGTCATTTTTAAATATCAAAATATCATATATGTCATTTTTTAACATCCAAGTATCAATGTTAATATCTAAAATATCTTCCATCTACAACATGATAATATTCAATAAAAACAAAAACTAAGTATCAATGCATACATCCACGGAGAGGGCTGGAGATGAACCGTTTTGTTTGTTAAGATAGTGACTTTCAACAAATTTAGAAGTAGACGTTCCATTATTATAGACGCATAGATAATATGGTTAATTTTTTTTAACTATTATAATAATTCTAAGATATAAAAAATGATTATAAACTACTAAAAGTATTGTAAAAAAAGATTTACGTAAATATGATATTTTGAAAGTTTATAAAAGATAAATATAATATTAATTAAGTTGTCATAATATGATATTTTGATGTTTAAAAATGACACATATGACATTAATTGTTAATTTTTTAAGACACTTGTTGAATGAGTATGGAATTTGGATTCTTAAACCTAATAAATCACAATTTTTATTAATTTTAGTTGTTAAATATAATATTTATATCGAAAGAATCGGTCTTCAAAAACGCATTTTCATTTTCCAACTATGTTGATTCCATAAATGTTAATTATGTAGGTGTTATCAAATGATAAGTAACTAGTAGAAGTCATTCCGCATTGCTTCGGAAAACTCTTTTGCAATTCGTATATAGAATGTGATTTTGAAATGTTAATAATTTGTAGCGGTGACAATAACACTATATCAAGTGGACCACAAAAGTACCAAAATAAAATTTTGACCTTAAAACCATAATAAATACAATAAAAATCTATAACGTTTTGAAAAGGGACCAAGATCATAATTTATAAAATACAAATAATTTAACTTTAAAAATGTAAATGATAAAATGTTGATCAAATTTTTTGAAATGAAAAAGTATAAATATAAAAATATGTTATGACCAAAGAAATTTCTATTCCGAGAGACTTTTATTTTGCATTAGGTATTAAATGAATGAAAATGTGTAGCTTGACTTGTTATTAGTCACTTTATCTCTCAAAGTAATATAGGAAAATAAACAATGACTATACTCACAAACCAAACTTTGATAATTAATAGAGTAAATTACACGAATGGTCTCTATGGTTTAGGATAATTTGCGTGTTTGTTCCTAAAAAATCAATGTTGGATTCGGATGTTCTTGAGTGTTTTGAACCACTGTTGATATGCCTGTGAGATATTTTGTTGTTCGCCATTTTTGGTTATCTTTCACAAGATTCCAACGTTCAAAAAACTTGAAAGTCTTCTTGTTTTCTTTTTGGTGCACTTTCAATGCTTTCTACAAAATCACATCATCACTTTCTCCATTTTTTCATTGATGTTTCATGTTGTTATACAAATCAAAAAACAACATGACTTTCTTGTTCATCTTCCCCCATTTCGAGTACACTTGGTGTTTTGAATGATAATCTTCATGGTTCATTCCTTTGTGGAACCTATGTCTAACCCGCATCCAAAAATGGTCATGTTTTTTGTCTTTTTCTGTCATCACATCTTCTAAAATATCATTCCATGATCACGCCAATACTAACACTTCTTTAAGTTCTCATCCTTTAACCTACACCTTCTCTTTTCTTTTACTTGGTACTCGAGAGGGTTGAGTTTCTTGAGCAAATTCAAGTTCAGAATAAAAAAAATGGTGTTCGTGGTTGTGATTGATTTTGCTGAAGAAATTCAGGCTGAGACAAAAAATCAAAAAGATTAAAATCTGGGTCCGATTGTGGTTGTGTTGGTCGTTGTGGTTGTGAAATTTGTTGTGGATAATAAGCTAGCATACCTCCGTAGTGATAAAACGTGCACAAATAAATCGGTTGATCATACGAAGGTCTTGGGCTTGTGGTGTTTCTATCAGGTGTTTTTTGGTTGTTTGGGTTATTGGAAGAAGACATCTTGAATTTTTTTTGAAGAAAAGATGAAGAAATTTGAATGATGTTTAATAAAAAAAATGATGGGTTATATATATATATATATATATATATATATATATATATATATATATATATATATATATATATATATTTGAATTTGTTGACCGTTCAAACGTTCTAGCCAATCAAAGTATGCGGTGGAAATAGGGGTAGTTGGTGTCACCCAATACCACATAGGGGGGAGGGTGTTTCCCTACATATGTGGCACTGAGTGCGGCTAAACCACAATCTACTCCCTTGAATTTAGTTGAACATTTTGGATTGTAGTATATGGTTCGTGTATTTGAAACTATAGGTCTCTGACCAAAACTAAATTATTATTTTAGATTTAGAATGTCCGAAAGAAAATTTATTATTATTTTGAATTTGAATCACGATTTTGTCCAAAAAAGGGCTACATATAATGAAGGTGAGTCATTTGACCAATTTTTTTTTCTTCTCAATATAAGAGATTATATATAAATAATAATTGTTATCTATCTTAATAAATATTTAAAGTGAACTATTTAAATGCATTTGGCAAAACTCAAAAAGAAAAATATGTTGAATAAATATTTTTGATGCCCAGAACTTATATTTTTGAAGGCCAAATACCCACTTCATTTAAGGTATAATTCAATAACACATAACCCAATATAAAGTAAAGATAATTACATAAATAAAGAAAGAAAAAATGAAAGGTTTTCGCCATGGCGTTTCTTCTTTCGCTTCACAACATACATTTTTACGTACAATTGTACAAATCGGAAATTACTGATCAACAATTCAGTTGACAGCCTGCCTGCCCAAAGCCGTCCGACAACCCTTTGTTACCACCGACAATAGTTCTGGCGATACATTAAGGTTTTTTTTTATTCAGGGACAAGTTTGATACGACCCGAACCATATATATATATATATATATATATATATATATATATATATATATATATATATATATATATATATATATATATATATATATATATATATATATATATATATATATATATATATATATATATATATATATATATATTATTTTTTATCAGTTTCACTTGTAAAATGAATCATGTATTTTTCCATTATATATTCGCCACTGATTTGTTAAACTTGATAATTTTTCACACCAATTTTTCTGAATTCTAATTGACAAATAAGTTATTTGTATTTGTTTGTTTGTTTTTTTTTTTTTATCAAAGTTTACAAAAATGACACTAAGGATTATTGTTAAGGTTTTTTTTATTTCTTTTTAGAAATTCAACATTCTTTTATTTTTCTTTCTATTTATCTTTCAATAAAATAATAATAAGTGTTTGAAAAATATTATTAATTTTATTAAAATATATATTTGTCACCAATTCAAATAAATATAAAGATAAATAAAAAGAAAATATAAAATGGTATTTAAATTTTCTATTTTTACAAAATTCTTTACTACTGAAAAAATAATAGTAAAAAAAACAGAATTATGATTATGATTTGATGGATCAAACTTCAATGAATATTGAAGTTTGCATTATACTTATCCTTATTTTTTATAATGAAAACAAACAAACACCCTACTTAAAATTGTGGTTTTTTTAAGAAAATATCCTACTACGATAAATCATATATAAAATCAAATAAAATACACAAATCATTTTACACTATGAGGCCAATTGGTATACTGACTACGAACCCAGTCATAGTCTAGGTGGCCACGGAAAACCTTTGTGTACACCACCCCGATGTTTCATGGTCTTCCGTGTTTGTGGTTAATTGTGGTGCACACAACAAAGGACAACGACCAATAGAGAAAGATGATGAATAGTTCATGCGATGGGTTCTATGTTTTAGAGGAAAAGAGATAATCAAAATTTTCAGAAATTGCCCGTTTTAATCCTTAGATTTTCGCATATTAACAAAACTTACCCGTTTTATATTGTATTTTTGAATAAAAAAAATAAAAAATGATGTGGATTGGAGTGGTAGTGGTGGGTATCTCATATGTTTAATAACAGTTAGTGGTGATGATGTAACACTCATCACTATAATGGTTAGTGATTGGTATAACGGATGGTCTTATCATTAGCTCATTGGAGTATTCATCGGAAAGTAACTAGCCAGATTATTTTATAATGATATGTTTTGAAAAGTTAAAATGACTTTAATAGGAAATAATATATAAAAAATTAAGGAAATGACCAAATATATACATTGAAAGATACATCGAAAGATAGATATTCACCATATCGAGTCATCAACCCTACAACTTTTAGCATGTCATCGTTCCACTATATTATTCCATCTCACAACAATGCAGCATACGTAACCGTCCATTTTAACACGTAGCATAAAATATATAATTAAAAAAAGAAAAACACAAAGACACCGATAGTTATGGTATAGAGAGCATGAGTGCTAGAAACCTAAATTTTTAATACATAATACCATAACTAGAGACACGGATTCCCTGAGACCATCCTTGTGTGTTTGTCCATGTAACAAGGACTCGTGCCGTTATGGTCGCACCCAAACCAAGTGGTGTGCACCATTTGCATCGAGAACCCCACTTTCAACGTACGTGTGGGTGCGTGGGTAATGGCAAAAAGAGTTTCGTGGGTTGTTTTTTATAAGGTAGCTACTAAATAAACACTCTAAAAATATCATAAACACCCTAATAAAAAAGTCAACAGTACTTTTTTAAATTGAACACTTTTTTACATTGAACACTGTGTTTCTCTTGAAGTCCGTATACTCCTAATTCAATAAAGGCTATCCCCTGTACAAATCAAAACACTAACCCAATTTTTTGATTTTTTTTTTTTAATTCACGTCCCTCTTCTTTTGATTTTGATTTTCTTTATTTTTTATTTATATTTTCTTTTTTATTTTATGCTTGAATATTAACATTTTTTTGCAGTATATATTTTGTCACGTTGTTTCAACAATTAATACTAAAATATTTTATTTGCTATAAAATAAAATTTATCTTGTTTTTATTATAATAAAGTAATATACATGCATACGTTTTTATTTAATAAGAATAACAAAACTTATATTATATTATTATATACCTATAAATAATAATAATAATAATAATAATAATAATAATAATAATAATAATAACTGTTAAACAACAATAAATGATAAATATAATAAGTATATTTTTTCTGCAAATTGAAGTAATATTAATAATAATAAAAATAATAATAATAACTGTTAAACAACAATAAATGATAAATATAATAAGTATAATAAATAATAATAATAATAAATATAGCTTTTATTTGTTATAATAATATAAAATAAATAACTTTATATAATATTAAAATCGGGAGATATGATTAGACTTTGTGATGGATATAAATAGACTAATCATTCCCTAATTAATAGGAGTGTTTTTTTAGTAAAGGTTGTGTTTATAGTAATTTGGGGTGTTTATTTAGCCATTCCCTTTTTATAATTGGAATCTATGTTATGGAAAATAGACCAACACTACATTCAAGAATTGTTATCAATAGTTTATTAGACCCAAACCCAATGTGGTCTTTATATACTTAAGTTTTCAGCTACTCTAGATATTGATGTACCGACTAACGTGATCTTGATTTTGTTATAAAAAATAAATAGATAAATAGGGATACTACGATGTTTTTTGTGCTAAATCATTGAAAAGGACTAAACTTTTATATTTACCGAAATAATTCTGCAATGGGACAATATGTTGAATGTTATTGTTTTTTTCAAGAAAATAGCACAGTTTTATGACGCTATATCAAAATCTGTATATGTTTTCGAAATTTTCTTTATCTTCTCGTTCGTTAGATTTTGATGAAATGATGCATTTCAAGCTCCGATAGGCATGTTCCGAACTTGTTCAAATTTTGGATTTTCAACATTGGATATATGCTTTGTTTTTTCTTAAAAAAAATATAAAACTAGTTTATAACCTGCGTGAACTATGGTTATAAAATTAATTAAATTTTTATAATAAAATTTTATAATTATTAATCAATTATTTTAAATAAGTCATTTTAAATAAATTATTAATTAAGCGATATATCAAAATTTTAAAATTATTATAACTTCAAATTTAACATACAATTAGAAAATATAAATTTGAATTTTGAAATGAGTTACCTAATATATCTACATGACACATGATATAATATTAATTAAGAGTTATATTAGATTGACATTTGACAAAAAGAAATTAAAATTGTTCATTTATTAAAAAAGAAATATAAAACTGTTGCGTTACATAGATTATCTATTTGTTAAGCTTTACGTTGACCCAAAAAATAATCAACCGATATATATATATATATATATATATATATATATATATATATATATATATATATATATATATATATATATATATATATATATATTATTTAAGTTTGAAATGTTCTTTGGATTTCATAATTACTAAAATGCATCACTAAAACATTTTTGTTTTGGAAGTTTATTCGTTTTATATATATATATATATATATATATATATATATATATATATATATATATATATATATATATATATATATATATATATATATATATATATATTTGTATACATGTTGTATCAATGGTGATTTTTTTTTTTTTCAATTTTCTTGCACCTAGACCATGTTGTGCCTTCAAGGAATATGAGAGGTTGATCTAAACACCGTCACACCGAGGTTGATCTAAACACCATCAAGATAGTCCATCGAGTTTGAAAGAATAAGGAAACATGCCTCTTGAGTTACCATCCGAGCTTGATGGTGTTCATAAATGTATTTTGTTTTAGCTACTTGATGAAACGGCTTGGTTACAAAGTGGATGTTCTTTTGTTAGACAATATCTTCAAACTTATGATTATTTATCTTTATGAATATGCTGAATACAAATTTGTTTACAAAAAAGTCATTATTCTTAATCAAATATAAATCAACATGGTGATCGAACTCCTGAAAAGTTTTCTAAATACCCACACTATTCCAACTGAATGTTTGATACAAACAAAGTAACCATTTTGAATGTTTGATACAAACAAAGTAGCGGTGAGCATGTTGTTTACTTATCTAGGTTCACCAATGTTTTCTATTATGCCCTCAAGTTGACCTACCATTTTATTGTTCGATTGTTTGGTTACTTCTTCCTAGCTACTTCCTGCCAATCAGAATCCTGTCAGAGAGGAGGAGAGTGTCAACTCACCTGATCATCAACATAGTTAAAAAAAACGATAATGACTTTGTAGGATTATTAACTATGATTTTTGTATAAATTTAACCACTTTTGTACACAATTTACCAGTAAACTTACATATCATGTTCAAAAATACCATTTTGAACAAAAATAACCCACATGAATGGTTTCATACGATATTTTGAAAACTAAAACAATTATATGGGTTTTCGGTAATGTCAATCGTATAAAGTACTCGATAAATTTCATAAAAGTAAACTAGGGTCTAGAAATGACAACAATCAAACATGTAGAGCGATCAAAGCCTCAATTCATCAAATTTCACTGAAAATTTTAATTATTATGACTTCAACTTCATTTCCAAGTAAGTTCTTGACTACGTATGTTCATTACAAAGGTACATTTTGTAACACCTCAAGATGAGCATAGAAGTTTTTGAGTTCTCCTTTAAAAAACAATTTTTAAGGAATTGTTTACCTAAATAATTAAAAAACATACTAAAATAATAAAATAATATTTTGAAAGGAAAAATATAAAACAAACTTCTTATATTATGATTGGTGATTTAAATGAATAGAAACAACGATATTGCTAGGAAATTTGAAGTTAACTAGGGTTTGGCTATTTGATCATCATAATTATGTTATGAAGATTTTACTGAGACAACTAGATGTTATTAGTGATGGGTTTTGAGCACTACCACAATCCTATAGTGTACATGCAACCTTAATTGCTTTGGATCTAAGTTTTTCTCTATTGAAAATGCAAATTGAATACCAAAGCAATGAACCCTAAAACTAGCATACACAATTTGAAAATCATATCGAATCATGAATACAATTCTAATAATGCATGTGAAGGGAAAATTCAGAATCCTGTGTATCATTTTTTGCACCGCCTCATTACCTTCATGATAAATCACAAAAATCATGGAGATAAAGTGCCTCTTCAAAACTTGTTTTATTTGTGGAGCATAATCACCCCCGATGTTTGTTGTGATCTTCCGTATATGCTTGCGCAATTTATGGGTAGAAAGGCGACTAACTCTAGACCTGGTAGTCCCATCACGGGTGGACATCTAGTCACCCGACTTGCCCGGTCTTATGACATCTTAACTCCTAATTTTATTAGGAATCTCATGCGCTTTCAGGATAGTGGCTTAACTATCCAATTTTTGGGTGTCATGCGAGTTGTAGTGAATGTGGGAGGAGTTTATGTGATACCATCGGAAGATGAAGATCAACAAATTGGGCAACAAGAAGAACAACCGCGGCCAAGGCGGAGGAAAGTGAGAGGTCAAGGAGAGAGGGGACAACCACAACCACCACTCCAACTGTTTGAGGGCGGTATACTGTGACAACTTGTAAATTATTCCGTCACTATAAACCGTTCCCATTAATAAAACCGTTCGTATTCAAAATTTTCCGTTAGCTTTTGGTTTAAATTAATTAAATTGTGACTTTTTACTATGACCTCATGAGTGTCCAAACCCATTAGAAACGCGTAAAAATACCCTCGTTATTTATTTGGAAAATTTTAGTTACGGCAAATTAATCGGGTAAAATTTTAAACCCCGTGTAACGTCGGTATCGGGTAGATTCCACCGGGCCACAAACTCAAACCATATATCAAGTTGAGAAGACTTCATTTGAACTTTTCCACCACCTCACAACTTTCTCTCTCTACTCTCTCACTAAAACTCGAGTTTGAGCCAACAACACCACTTTCAAGCTTCAAATTGGTAAGTAATCTATCCTAGCATGTTTCTAAGCTTGTTTAGCATACAAATCTATGTTTAAACTACCCAAAACCATCAAAAACTTGTGTTTACGGTTTGGGAACATCTCCCAAAACCGTAAACTCCCTTAAAGGGGTTTTGAAGCCCCAAAACCCTTCCAAGTCCCTTCTAGTGCTTAGATATGGCTTAAGGACTTACATGTACGATATTTGAACACCAAAATCACATGATTTGGGTAGTAAACATGAGTTTATGGCCCAAGAACATTCTTGGACCATAAACACATCTTCAAAGACCATAAACACCTTTTAAGGTGTTAAATTGCCCTTTAAACACCTCCAAAAGCTTCCATGAGTGTCTAGAACCTTATATTCCTTCATGAGATGCACCAAAACATATACAAATGTGTCACACTTGAGTTTACGGTTTGGGAAGGTCTCCCAAAACCGTAAACACCTTCAATGGGGTGTTTAAGTGCCCTTAACACCTTATATGACTTAGATTTGGGTCTAGGATCTTGTATGCTTAACCTAAACCCACCAAAGCACATGATTCATTGTCACACCCCCGAACCAGACGGCGGAAACGTCCGGGGGCTTGCGCGTGACTTCATCTTGAAATATCATTACAGTGAATATAATTGAAACATAACATCATCATCATCACACATGTAATATTACAACATTCATTGTTTACATCGAGTATTGTATTTGAATATTACATGCCAAAATAGTAAGAGTACGATGAAACAAAATATCACACAATATTCATTAGTTTGTTTCGTTCATCCTGCTTCAACGGTTTTCTGAGAATACAAGTTATTTTGAAAAACGGTCAACATAAAATGTTGGTGAGTTCATAAGCATGTTTGTGAAAATGATTTGTATAACTTTGAAAACCACCAGAAATCCGATATTTTCTGAAAACTGTTTAGTGTGTTTGCGTAAGATCTTGTATTAATGCATGTATGTTATTGTTATTTGACTAAAAAGGTAAATAGAATGTAGAGAGAATGTAAGAGCATGTAACGAGAATGTTCCCAGACAACCCGATGTTGCCTAAATAGAAAGGTCTTCCGTAAACTTCATAACGTTAATTCCTCTAAGCGAGCCGTCATAACCATACTAAATAATGACAATTTCGCCTGTCTTGGCGTCGTTGGACGCCGACGGAAAATAGAATAAGGTTTTTGTCACCCTAGACTGGCCTAGTCTAACTGTAGCGAACAACTCAGGTGTGGGGTGTCATCCCCGTATAGATCTATACACAAATCCCCGCTCTCCCTCCAAGAGACTCTGGTTATAACTACAGGCTACGATCGTACACTTAATAGGTGCCAACCGATTAAAACTCGCTAGATCCTTAATCGAATTTACGCGAAGAAAAATGTATAAACTCATTCTAGGACCAATGATCCATGTAAGTGAACCACTAAGACATCACTAAACATGTAAATCATTTCAAGACCTAAAAGGAATGAGATTATATAACATGGGCCCAAAATATATGTGAAAGGACAACTAAGGCCCATTTCACATGTAAGGTATTTATAGGCCCAATTAGCACGCAAATAGTATCCATTAAAATAGCATAAAAAGAATAACGCATATAAAACCCATTCCTAGGCCCAATAAACAGGTAAGTGGACCACGAAGGCCCATTATATGTGTCTATTATTTCCAGGCTCAAAAGGAATATGAATGTCTATTCTAAGCCCAATATACATGTAAAAGGATACTAAGGCCCACTAAACAAGTATATTATTTCCAGGCCCAATAAGGATATGAATGTCGTTTTTAACCCGTTTGTTATTGTTTAGTTTATTTTAGCATGATTGTTTACATAATTGATATCTAAAGCCCATTTTTTGTAAAAATGATGTTCTTGGCCCAATAAGCCAAAAATTTAGGATTAAGGCCCAATTTTGTGAGAATAACACTTTGGTCTCCATTTTGTTCAAAACTTGTTTTGATAACTATTTTGTAGTAAAAACAACATTTTAAAACCCCTTTTTGTCACAAATAACATTCTTAGCTTGATTTTAGTGAAAACGCACATTTTCTGGTTTTTGAACTATTCCGACCTAGTTGTTTGAAAATTTGTAGAAAAATCATCGTAAGTCGAAATTTGGATCCGTAAACTCTCAAAGTTTAGAAATTTTGTCTACTTTGTTCCAAAATTTTCTCATAATTTTTAATGGCTTCTAACAAGTGTGAAATTGCTCATCTTCACAGGTTGGTCCAAAATTATTTCAAATATGATAGGCAGTTTTGTAAAATTCTCCAAAAATTGTAGAAAAATCTTATGAAAACGTGCGAGTAGTCATTTTAAAGGTATAAACCTGAACTTTAACCATGTAAAACAGTTTTGAAAAATAATTCCATTTGGATGGTCAAAACAGTCCGAGATTGGACCAAAACTTTTCTGTTAAGAGCTGTTTTGTGGGTTTAGTTTATAAATCTTTGAACACAACACTTGTTTTTGCTATATAAAGTATACAAATCCCAGATCTACATGTTTACATGTAATAATTGTGATAAAACATACTTTTCTCAAGATTCATATGAACATCCTAGTGATAACTTCAAGTTTCTCAACATATTTTTAGATTAGTGAAGAAATCAACACATAATCATCAAATAATTCATGGAAAACACACATAGTCATGCATATACACATAGATCTACACAAAGCAACTTGTATTCTCCCCCAAAAATCATCTAAAAACAGAAAACAAGGGGTATGAACTCACCTTTTCTTGTTGTTCTCGGTTTCTAGGTGAAGAAGTGAAGAGATCTTGGTCCTAGCAAGCTTCTTGAAGAACTTTGGAACTTAGATGGCTCTAAGATGCATGATCACGAAATTGCATGAGTTAAGAGAAGATTTTTGAAGTAATCAAGAGACTAGGCCATGGATCTAAGCATAAACTTACCAAGGATGATGATTTTGGTGAAGAATCCTCTTGAAAACACCCTAGATCTTCAAAATTTTGGATGGAAGGGAAGGATGTTCTTGAGAGAATATTGGTTAAGCTTGAGAAGAGAGATAGATTAGAGTGAGAGAGAGATGGCCGAGAGTTAGAGAATAGATGGGAGAGAGGTGACTTGCATGGAAGTATGGGGGATCTAACATGGATACATGGTGGACAACGTGGAGGTGGCATCTCCAAAGTCAACCATCTCTTTTCCATTTCATTTTTGATTCATTTTTTTTTATTATTTGATGTTGGGCCGAGATTAATGGGCCAAGAGGAGTAGGTATGGAATAGTGTGAGCCCATTAATATCTAGCTATGATTTTTGGAACCTAAACATAAAATTTTCGGCCCATTGGGCTCATTAGATAACTCACGGCCTAAAATGGTAAAAGGAAAGGGTCTTATGGCCCAACAAGGCCTATTAGAGATAGAAATGAATTATTTTAGGCCCTCATGGCCCAAAACAATCTAGTTCCATGATTGTGGGTCCAAGTAGAGCCCCAAATAGTCTATTTGAAAGTTTATTGGCCCATTAGGCCCAATAAGAGAATCTTTGTCCATAAAGAACTTGAGTCGGAATTTCTAGGGTTTCCAACCCTTATTTGAACATATGAGATATATTTGAATGAGAATGAAGTATAATATTCACTTAGAGTACAAGTTATTACACTAGGTGAATGCTTGCATGAGAGTAGAATTTCCTAGCAAAAATGCTAATTGTGACATCATCCCCCCGTTAGAGGGAATTTCGTCCCGAAATTCTTTCGAAAGATAGGTTCGTGAATGAGAGAGTAGGTACTTCATCTGATCTTCGCGTTTCCCTTGTGAATTTCGGTCCACGCTTAGCGTTCCATCGAACCTTCACAATGAAAATGTGGCTTTGTTTTGTACGCTTTACTTCCTTATCCAATACATTGACTGGTTCTTTGACGAACAGGGGATTCTTGTTTATTTCGATCCCTCATAAAAGAATGATAAGAGTTTTGCCTGATAGGCACTTTTTTCATATTCGAGACGTTGAACATAGGGTGTACGTTACTGAGTTCTACAGGTAGCTGCAGCCTATAGGTCTTTGGACTAATCCGAGCAAGAATCTCGAACAGTCCGACGTGTCGTGGGTCTAGTTTTCTCGTTTCCTAAAGCGAATAATTCCTTTCCAAGGAGATTCTTTTAATAACACGCGATCCCCGACTTGACATTCTAACGGCTTACGCCGCTTGTCAGAATAGCTCTTCTGTCGGTCTCGCGATGCTTGAAGTCAAGCTTTGATTTGGATTATCTTCTCTGTTGTTTCGCAAATGGTTTCTGGTCTCATGAGGGTACTGGCGAGCGATTTGCATTTATGACTATAAAGAGTTTCGAAAGGAGCAATCTTAATGCTCGTGCGATAGTTGTTATTGTATGAAAATTCAGTCAAGGGCAACCGGGTATCCCATGACTTACTGAATTCAAACACTCAGGCTCGGAGCATGACTTCAAGTGGTTGAATGGTCCATTCAATTTGGCTATTGGTTTAAAGGTGGTAAGCAATGCCTATATCTAGCTATGTTCCCATAGTCTTCTGAAATGACTGTCAAAGTCTTGAAGTAATCCCGTTATCTCGATCTGAGATAATAGATACTGACATTTCATGGAGTCTCACGGTCTCCTCGATATAGATTCAAGCTAACTTTTTCGTCTTGTTTGATTTCTGTACTAGCAGGAAATGGGCAGATTGGGGTTAACCTATCGATGTTCACCCAGATAACGCCCAACTCAACTCTTGTAACAATAAGCTTCGTCTTTCGACTTCGAGAGTTTTATCCATCCGTGCAGTGCTTCCTCCGCGATATTCTCCGGCTTTGATGCTTTCAAGGCTGGTCGTAGATGATGATAGTGTTTCATTCTCAATTTGTGGGCAGACGAGTATGTCATTGATGAAAATAATGAAAAGGCTAACTAGGAACGGTTGGGAAACTCGGTTCGTAAGGTTCATGAATACCGTGAAAGCATTCGTTAGACCGAAGGGTATCACAATGAATTCGAAATGGTCGTGACGAGTCCGGAAGGCAGTTTTTAGAATGTCGTCTTCTCGGACTCGGAGCCGATGGTAACCGGATATTATATCCATTTTGGAGGAGCGACTAGCTCCTTGGAGCTGGCCAAATAGGTCGTCAGTCCGAGGGAGTGGGTATCGATTTTTGATAGGGAGCTTATTCAACTTCCTAAAATCGATGTACCTTCTGAAGGATCCGTCTTCTTGAAGAACAAGATCGGAGCTCTTCAGGAAGAGAAGCTTGGTCTGATGAATCCTTTGCGCAACAATTCTACTCATTTGACTGGATAACTTGTGAATTTCTGGCGGGAGTCAACCTATGGGGTGAATTGGCAATTGATGTGGTTCCCGATATGAGGTCGATTCGAAATTCGACCTGTCTCTCTGGTATATTCCCGAAAGTTCTTCGGGAAACATATCTGGAAAATCACATGCTACTGGAATACCTTGTTTGCCTACCTCTTCTTTGGTCTGGTCCACAACATGAGTGAGGAAAACGTAGTTCTTCTGGTGCAGGCACTTCTGTTCCTTGATGCACGAGATAGGAAGAGGATTGGCGCCAGGTTTATCACCATGGATTATTAGAGTTTTGTGATTAGGAAGGTGAAGGCAAACGGCCCTCTCACGACACATAGTATCAGCACGGTGGGGGCTTAACCCAACCATGCCGATTGTCACATCAAAACTCCTAATATTTACCGGCATCAAATCTATTTGAAATGAATGGTTGTGTAGTGTTAAGGTGTTCCCTACATAAATATCTTTGGTTGATTCGGTTTTCCCATTAGTCATCTCCACCGTTAAGGCTTAGCTTAGCTTTGGGGTTATGGTTTTAGTAAGCGTTTGAATTTGTTAATAACGAAGCTTCACTCAGCTTTACTATTGAATAAGAGGTAAGCGAAAGAGTTGTTAAGTGGGAACGTACCAGTAGCAACTGTCGGGCCTTGGTCTGTTTCACCTTGACCCAAGGTCAGAACCATTTCTGATCCTTCTGCAACTTGACTGTTATCCTTGGGGCAACTACGCCTGAAGTGACCGGTTCCTCCATACCCATAGTAGGTTTGAATGGTCTCATCATTGGTGTTGTTGTTAGGGTTGTTGCGATTGTTGTCATTTTCATTTGGCTGACGATTCTGGCATGGATAAGTTCTACAGAATTTGGCGGTGTGATTCTTTCGGTTGCATTTGTTACAACGCATCTCCCGGCAGGCTCCATTATGATGGAATTTGCACTGGTTGCATTTTGGAAGGTTTCCAGCATATGGTCTCCTGGTTGCTGGTGTAATAGGGGTCATGGTCGCTTGAACAACAACAACATGTTGCTTCCTTGAGAACCCTTGAGTGGGTTGTCCCTTTTTCTTACTTCCAAACCTCAGCTTCCTGCTCTTAAGCTTAGGGTTTGGAGTCCTTTGATAGGTTGTCACTTGTTGGTTTCCATGTTCGTTCCTTTGGCTGGAGTTGCCAGTGTTATTCCCGCCTCCATTGGGGTTGTTTGCATTGATTTGCGCCATTGCAGTAGTTACTGCCGCCGTTACAGCAACTTGGAATGTAGAAGAGTCCATCTGTAGGAGTGGTGTCTCGCGGGTGCGCTTGTTATTCTTGCGGGATGGCATTTTCCTGATGCACGTTGATAATCCAGATCGTAAGTAATGATCGTCATTCCTGGTTGTACTCTATAAATGTTGCATCTTGTTGTATAATTCTTACTACTTCCATCTACATCCCTATGATGTATTTCTGGTAGTAGGTAATCACAGATTTGGCACGATCGTTACGTCACCCTCAGAGGATATGGATTGTTTCGGTTTCGAGATCCTTAAGTACCATATTAGTACACGAAAGAGAGTCACATCGGATAGTAGGGGGAAAAGAAAGGCCGATCCTAATTGTGACGGAAAGTGTCTAGTGGTGGTGCTGATGAAGTTGATGCACCTCGGAGACGAGCCACTTGTTGTTCAGTATCTCGTAGTCGTACTTCTCACACTAACTATCTTGCTTGGGAGTCTCCGTTCACTTCCTTTGTTTGTCTCTTGTCTCTCTCAATAGCAACCGCATTTTTTTCGTTCAATTTGAGGTGTCTCGGGCTTGGTTATCAATACCTCAGGTGCGTCGGACCATGACTGGGAGGGCCGGTCAGCTAGTCCTCTATGGCTAATGATCGGAGAGACCTTGGTTCCAACCCTAGTGCGGTCGTATCCCCTGCTGGTGACTCTATCTCCAAATATCGTATGCCTAAGGGGGCATGGGGCCACCGGGGCTCACACGATAAGTCGGTACTCGGGCTTTACGTGGAGGATTGATGACATCGGATTCTGCATCCGAGTCATCATCACCATTGCCCTCTGGCTCTTCCCGTTCGAGGCCTACTATTGACTCAGCGGGTCCATCTACGAGTTCTACTTCATGTTCCTCCTCTGAGTCGAGCCACCCTACTATTCCTTGACTAGGGAGATAGGGGTTACTTGGCTAATGATACTCGTCTATTGTGTATTTCACGAAGGGGTATAATTACTAGAAACAAATAGCATACCAATTACTCCTATAGTAATTTAATTTCGCTTAGGTTTGGTTCTATAAGCTCTTTGGATAATTAGATGGTAAGTTTTTGATTCATTGTCCATCACAATTACTCCCGAACACATGTTGGACATATTTTGAATGAATGTAGTTGATTAGGCTACATTCACCCCCAATACGATTACATAACTGCCCGAGTTTAATAGCGACGTCCAAATCCTCCAAAGACTTTTATTATTCTTGTTATGTTATTATTCTAAAATGCACACAAAGGTATGTATTTTAATTATTATGTTCAGAGTTGTTTAGTCCCATTGTATTTATAGTTGCATATCCTGTATGATTAGATATGCTGGTTCACTATAAACAATGCTCTGATACCAATCTGTCACACCCCCGAACCAAACGGCGGAAACGTCCGGGGGCTTGCGCGTGACTTCATCTTGAAATATCATTACAGTGAATATAATTGAAACATAACATCATCATCATCACACATGTAATATTACAACATTCATTGTTTACATCGAGTATTGTATTTGAATATTACATGCCAAAATAGTAAGAGTACGATGAAACAAAATATCACACAATATTCATTAGTTTGTTTCGTTCATCCTGCTTCAACGGTTTTCTGAGAATACAAGTTATTTTGAAAAACGGTCAACATAAAATGTTGGTGAGTTCATAAGCATGTTTGTGAAAATGATTTGTATAACTTTGAAAACCACCAGAAATCCGATATTTTCTGAAAACTGTTTAGTGTGTTTGCGTAAGATCTTGTATTAATGCATGTATGTTATTGTTATTTGACTAAAAAGGTAAATAGAATGTAGAGAGAATGTAAGAGCATGTAACGAGAATGTTCCCAGACAACCCGATGTTGCCTAAATAGAAAGGTCTTCCGTAAACTTCATAACGTTAATTCCTCTAAGCGAGCCGTCATAACCATACTAAATAATGACAATTTCGCCTGTCTTGGCGTCGTTGGACGCCGACGGAAAATAGAATAAGGTTTTTGTCACCCTAGACTGGCCTAGTCTAACTGTAGCGAACAACTCAGGTGTGGGGTGTCATCCCCGTATAGATCTATACACAAATCCCCGCTCTCCCTCCAAGAGACTCTGGTTATAACTACAGGCTACGATCGTACACTTAATAGGTGCCAACCGATTAAAACTCGCTAGATCCTTAATCGAATTTACGCGAAGAAAAATGTATAAACTCATTCTAGGACCAATGATCCATGTAAGTGAACCACTAAGACATCACTAAACATGTAAATCATTTCAAGACCTAAAAGGAATGAGATTATATAACATGGGCCCAAAATATATGTGAAAGGACAACTAAGGCCCATTTCACATGTAAGGTATTTATAGGCCCAATTAGCACGCAAATAGTATCCATTAAAATAGCATAAAAAGAATAACGCATATAAAACCCATTCCTAGGCCCAATAAACAGGTAAGTGGACCACGAAGGCCCATTATATGTGTCTATTATTTCCAGGCTCAAAAGGAATATGAATGTCTATTCTAAGCCCAATATACATGTAAAAGGATACTAAGGCCCACTAAACAAGTATATTATTTCCAGGCCCAATAAGGATATGAATGTCGTTTTTAACCCGTTTGTTATTGTTTAGTTTATTTTAGCATGATTGTTTACATAATTGATATCTAAAGCCCATTTTTTGTAAAAATGATGTTCTTGGCCCAATAAGCCAAAAATTTAGGATTAAGGCCCAATTTTGTGAGAATAACACTTTGGTCTCCATTTTGTTCAAAACTTGTTTTGATAACTATTTTGTAGTAAAAACAACATTTTAAAACCCCTTTTTGTCACAAATAACATTCTTAGCTTGATTTTAGTGAAAACGCACATTTTCTGGTTTTTGAACTATTCCGACCTAGTTGTTTGAAAATTTGTAGAAAAATCATCGTAAGTCGAAATTTGGATCCGTAAACTCTCAAAGTTTAGAAATTTTGTCTACTTTGTTCCAAAATTTTCTCATAATTTTTAATGGCTTCTAACAAGTGTGAAATTGCTCATCTTCACAGGTTGGTCCAAAATTATTTCAAATATGATAGGCAGTTTTGTAAAATTCTCCAAAAATTGTAGAAAAATCTTATGAAAACGTGCGAGTAGTCATTTTAAAGGTATAAACCTGAACTTTAACCATGTAAAACAGTTTTGAAAAATAATTCCATTTGGATGGTCAAAACAGTCCGAGATTGGACCAAAACTTTTCTGTTAAGAGCTGTTTTGTGGGTTTAGTTTATAAATCTTTGAACACAACACTTGTTTTTGCTATATAAAGTATACAAATCCCAGATCTACATGTTTACATGTAATAATTGTGATAAAACATACTTTTCTCAAGATTCATATGAACATCCTAGTGATAACTTCAAGTTTCTCAACATATTTTTAGATTAGTGAAGAAATCAACACATAATCATCAAATAATTCATGGAAAACACACATAGTCATGCATATACACATAGATCTACACAAAGCAACTTGTATTCTCCCCCAAAAATCATCTAAAAACAGAAAACAAGGGGTATGAACTCACCTTTTCTTGTTGTTCTCGGTTTCTAGGTGAAGAAGTGAAGAGATCTTGGTCCTAGCAAGCTTCTTGAAGAACTTTGGAACTTAGATGGCTCTAAGATGCATGATCACGAAATTGCATGAGTTAAGAGAAGATTTTTGAAGTAATCAAGAGACTAGGCCATGGATCTAAGCATAAACTTACCAAGGATGATGATTTTGGTGAAGAATCCTCTTGAAAACACCCTAGATCTTCAAAATTTTGGATGGAAGGGAAGGATGTTCTTGAGAGAAT
This sequence comes from Lactuca sativa, assembly GCF_002870075.4. Lineage (NCBI taxonomy): Eukaryota > Viridiplantae > Streptophyta > Magnoliopsida > Asterales > Asteraceae > Lactuca > Lactuca sativa. The sequence continues at coordinate 6,000,530 of NC_056626.2, read as the reverse complement.
ATTGGTTAAGCTTGAGAAGAGAGATAGATTAGAGTGAGAGAGAGATGGCCGAGAGTTAGAGAATAGATGGGAGAGAGGTGACTTGCATGGAAGTATGGGGGATCTAACATGGATACATGGTGGACAACGTGGAGGTGGCATCTCCAAAGTCAACCATCTCTTTTCCATTTCATTTTTGATTCATTTTTTTTTATTATTTGATGTTGGGCCGAGATTAATGGGCCAAGAGGAGTAGGTATGGAATAGTGTGAGCCCATTAATATCTAGCTATGATTTTTGGAACCTAAACATAAAATTTTCGGCCCATTGGGCTCATTAGATAACTCACGGCCTAAAATGGTAAAAGGAAAGGGTCTTATGGCCCAACAAGGCCTATTAGAGATAGAAATGAATTATTTTAGGCCCTCATGGCCCAAAACAATCTAGTTCCATGATTGTGGGTCCAAGTAGAGCCCCAAATAGTCTATTTGAAAGTTTATTGGCCCATTAGGCCCAATAAGAGAATCTTTGTCCATAAAGAACTTGAGTCGGAATTTCTAGGGTTTCCAACCCTTATTTGAACATATGAGATATATTTGAATGAGAATGAAGTATAATATTCACTTAGAGTACAAGTTATTACACTAGGTGAATGCTTGCATGAGAGTAGAATTTCCTAGCAAAAATGCTAATTGTGACATCATCCCCCCGTTAGAGGGAATTTCGTCCCGAAATTCTTTCGAAAGATAGGTTCGTGAATGAGAGAGTAGGTACTTCATCTGATCTTCGCGTTTCCCTTGTGAATTTCGGTCCACGCTTAGCGTTCCATCGAACCTTCACAATGAAAATGTGGCTTTGTTTTGTACGCTTTACTTCCTTATCCAATACATTGACTGGTTCTTTGACGAACAGGGGATTCTTGTTTATTTCGATCCCTCATAAAAGAATGATAAGAGTTTTGCCTGATAGGCACTTTTTTCATATTCGAGACGTTGAACATAGGGTGTACGTTACTGAGTTCTACAGGTAGCTGCAGCCTATAGGTCTTTGGACTAATCCGAGCAAGAATCTCGAACAGTCCGACGTGTCGTGGGTCTAGTTTTCTCGTTTCCTAAAGCGAATAATTCCTTTCCAAGGAGATTCTTTTAATAACACGCGATCCCCGACTTGACATTCTAACGGCTTACGCCGCTTGTCAGAATAGCTCTTCTGTCGGTCTCGCGATGCTTGAAGTCAAGCTTTGATTTGGATTATCTTCTCTGTTGTTTCGCAAATGGTTTCTGGTCTCATGAGGGTACTGGCGAGCGATTTGCATTTATGACTATAAAGAGTTTCGAAAGGAGCAATCTTAATGCTCGTGCGATAGTTGTTATTGTATGAAAATTCAGTCAAGGGCAACCGGGTATCCCATGACTTACTGAATTCAAACACTCAGGCTCGGAGCATGACTTCAAGTGGTTGAATGGTCCATTCAATTTGGCTATTGGTTTAAAGGTGGTAAGCAATGCCTATATCTAGCTATGTTCCCATAGTCTTCTGAAATGACTGTCAAAGTCTTGAAGTAATCCCGTTATCTCGATCTGAGATAATAGATACTGACATTTCATGGAGTCTCACGGTCTCCTCGATATAGATTCAAGCTAACTTTTTCGTCTTGTTTGATTTCTGTACTAGCAGGAAATGGGCAGATTGGGGTTAACCTATCGATGTTCACCCAGATAACGCCCAACTCAACTCTTGTAACAATAAGCTTCGTCTTTCGACTTCGAGAGTTTTATCCATCCGTGCAGTGCTTCCTCCGCGATATTCTCCGGCTTTGATGCTTTCAAGGCTGGTCGTAGATGATGATAGTGTTTCATTCTCAATTTGTGGGCAGACGAGTATGTCATTGATGAAAATAATGAAAAGGCTAACTAGGAACGGTTGGGAAACTCGGTTCGTAAGGTTCATGAATACCGTGAAAGCATTCGTTAGACCGAAGGGTATCACAATGAATTCGAAATGGTCGTGACGAGTCCGGAAGGCAGTTTTTAGAATTTCGTCTTCTCGGACTCGGAGCCGATGGTAACCGGATATTATATCCATTTTGGAGGAGCGACTAGCTCCTTGGAGCTGGCCAAATAGGTCGTCAGTCCGAGGGAGTGGGTATCGATTTTTGATAGGGAGCTTATTCAACTTCCTAAAATCGATGTACCTTCTGAAGGATCCGTCTTCTTGAAGAACAAGATCGGAGCTCTTCAGGAAGAGAAGCTTGGTCTGATGAATCCTTTGCGCAACAATTCTACTCATTTGACTGGATAACTTGTGAATTTCTGGCGGGAGTCAACCTATAGGGTGAATTGGCAATTGATGTGGTTCCCGATATGAGGTCGATTCGAAATTCGACCTGTCTCTCTGGTATATTCCCGAAAGTTCTTCGGGAAACATATCTGGAAAATCACATGCTACTGGAATACCTTGTTTGCCTACCTCTTCTTTGGTCTGGTCCACAACATGAGTGAGGAAAACGTAGTTCTTCTGGTGCAGGCACTTCTGTTCCTTGATGCACGAGATAGGAAGAGGATTGGCGCCAGGTTTATCACCATGGATTATTAGAGTTTTGTGATTAGGAAGGTGAAGGCAAACGGCCCTCTCACGACACATAGTATCAGCACGGTGGGGGCTTAACCCAACCATGCCGATTGTCACATCAAAACTCCTAATATTTACCGGCATCAAATCTATTTGAAATGAATGGTTGTGTAGTGTTAAGGTGTTCCCTACATAAATATCTTTGGTTGATTCGGTTTTCCCATTAGTCATCTCCACCGTTAAGGCTTAGCTTAGCTTTGGGGTTATGGTTTTAGTAAGCGTTTGAATTTGTTAATAACGAAGCTTCACTCAGCTTTACTATTGAATAAGAGGTAAGCGAAAGAGTTGTTAAGTGGGAACGTACCAGTAGCAACTGTCGGGCCTTGGTCTGTTTCACCTTGACCCAAGGTCAGAACCATTTCTGATCCTTCTGCAACTTGACTGTTATCCTTGGGGCAACTACGCCTGAAGTGACCGGTTCCTCCATACCCATAGTAGGTTTGAATGGTCTCATCATTGGTGTTGTTGTTAGGGTTGTTGCGATTGTTGTCATTTTCATTTGGCTGACGATTCTGGCATGGATAAGTTCTACAGAATTTGGCGGTGTGATTCTTTCGGTTGCATTTGTTACAACGCATCTCCCGGCAGGCTCCATTATGATGGAATTTGCACTGGTTGCATTTTGGAAGGTTTCCAGCATATGGTCTCCTGGTTGCTGGTGTAATAGGGGTCATGGTCGCTTGAACAACAACAACATGTTGCTTCCTTGAGAACCCTTGAGTGGGTTGTCCCTTTTTCTTACTTCCAAACCTCAGCTTCCTGCTCTTAAGCTTAGGGTTTGGAGTCCTTTGATAGGTTGTCACTTGTTGGTTTCCATGTTCGTTCCTTTGGCTGGAGTTGCCAGTGTTATTCCCGCCTCCATTGGGGTTGTTTGCATTGATTTGCGCCATTGCAGTAGTTACTGCCGCCGTTACAGCAACTTGGAATGTAGAAGAGTCCATCTGTAGGAGTGGTGTCTCGCGGGTGCGCTTGTTATTCTTGTGGGATGGCATTTTCCTGATGCACGTTGATAATCCAGATCGTAAGTAATGATCGTCATTCCTGGTTGTACTCTATAAATGTTGCATCTTGTTGTATAATTCTTACTACTTCCATCTACATCCCTATGATGTATTTCTGGTAGTAGGTAATCACAGATTTGGCACGATCGTTACGTCACCCTCAGAGGATATGGATTGTTTCGGTTTCGAGATCCTTAAGTACCATATTAGTACACGAAAGAGAGTCACATCGGATAGTAGGGGGAAAAGAAAGGCCGATCCTAATTGTGACGGAAAGTGTCTAGTGGTGGTGCTGATGAAGTTGATGCACCTCGGAGACGAGCCACTTGTTGTTCAGTATCTCGTAGTCGTACTTCTCACACTAACTATCTTGCTTGGGAGTCTCCGTTCACTTCCTTTGTTTGTCTCTTGTCTCTCTCAATAGCAACCGCATTTTTTTCGTTCAATTTGAGGTGTCTCGGGCTTGGTTATCAATACCTCAGGTGCGTCGGACCATGACTGGGAGGGCCGGTCAGCTAGTCCTCTATGGCTAATGATCGGAGAGACCTTGGTTCCAACCCTAGTGCGGTCGTATCCCCTGCTGGTGACTCTATCTCCAAATATCGTATGCCTAAGGGGGCATGGGGCCACCGGGGCTCACACGATAAGTCGGTACTCGGGCTTTACGTGGAGGATTGATGACATCGGATTCTGCATCCGAGTCATCATCATCATTGCCCTCTGGCTCTTCCCGTTCGAGGCCTACTATTGACTCAGCGGGTCCATCTACGAGTTCTACTTCATGTTCCTCCTCTGAGTCGAGCCACCCTACTATTCCTTGACTAGGGAGATAGGGGTTACTTGGCTAATGATACTCGTCTATTGTGTATTTCACGAAGGGTTATAATTACTAGAAACAAATAGCATACCAATTACTCCTATAGTAATTTAATTTCGCTTAGGTTTGGTTCTATAAGCTCTTTGGATAATTAGATGGTAAGTTTTTGATTCATTGTCCATCACAATTACTCCCGAACACATGTTGGACATATTTTGAATGAATGTAGTTGATTAGGCTACATTCACCCCCAATACGATTACATAACTGCCCGAGTTTAATAGCGACGTCCAAATCCTCCAAAGACTTTTATTATTCTTGTTATGTTATTATTCTAAAATGCACACAAAGGTATGTATTTTAATTATTATGTTCAGAGTTGTTTAGTCCCATTGTATTTATAGTTGCATATCCTGTATGATTAGATATGCTGGTTCACTATAAACAATGCTCTGATACCAATCTGTCACACCCCCGAACCAAACGGCGGAAACGTCCGGTGGCTTGCGCGTGACTTCATCTTGAAATATCATTACAGTGAATATAATTGAAACATAACATCATCATCATCACACATGTAATATTACAACATTCATTGTTTACATCGAGTATTGTATTTGAATATTACATGCCAAAATAGTAAGAGTACGATGAAACAAAATATCACACAATATTCATTAGTTTGTTTCGTTCATCCTGCTTCAACGGTTTTCTGAGAATACAAGTTATTTTGAAAAACGGTCAACATAAAATGTTGGTGAGTTCATAAGCATGTTTGTGAAAATGATTTGTATAACTTTGAAAACCACCAGAAATCCGATATTTTCTGAAAACTGTTTAGTGTGTTTGCGTAAGATCTTGTATTAATGCATGTATGTTATTGTTATTTGACTAAAAAGGTAAATAGAATGTAGAGAGAATGTAAGAGCATGTAACGAGAATGTTCCCAGACAACCCGATGTTGCCTAAATAGAAAGGTCTTCCGTAAACTTCATAACGTTAATTCCTCTAAGCGAGCCGTCATAACCATACTAAATAATGACAATTTCGCCTGTCTTGGCGTCGTTGGACGCCGACGGAAAATAGAATAAGGTTTTTGTCACCCTAGACTGGCCTAGTCTAACTGTAGCGAACAACTCAGGTGTGGGGTGTCATCCCCGTATAGATCTATACACAAATCCCCGCTCTCCCTCCAAGAGACTCTGGTTATAACTACAGGCTACGATCGTACACTTAATAGGTGCCAACCGATTAAAACTCGCTAGATCCTTAATCGAATTTACGCGAAGAAAAATGTATAAACTCATTCTAGGACCAATGATCCATGTAAGTGAACCACTAAGACATCACTAAACATGTAAATCATTTCAAGACCTAAAAGGAATGAGATTATATAACATGGGCCCAAAATATATGTGAAAGGACAACTAAGGCCCATTTCACATGTAAGGTATTTATAGGCCCAATTAGCACGCAAATAGTATCCATTAAAATAGCATAAAAAGAATAACGCATATAAAACCCATTCCTAGGCCCAATAAACAGGTAAGTGGACCACGAAGGCCCACTATATGTGTCTATTATTTCCAGGCTCAAAAGGAATATGAATGTCTATTCTAAGCCCAATATACATGTAAAAGGATACTAAGGCCCACTAAACAAGTATATTATTTCCAGGCCCAATAAGGATATGAATGTCGTTTTTAACCCGTTTGTTATTGTTTAGTTTATTTTAGCATGATTGTTTACATAATTGATATCTAAAGCCCATTTTTTGTAAAAATGATGTTCTTGGCCCAATAAGCCAAAAATTTAGGATTAAGGCCCAATTTTGTGAGAATAACACTTTGGTCTCCATTTTGTTCAAAACTTGTTTTGATAACTATTTTGTAGTAAAAACAACATTTTAAAACCCCTTTTTGTCACAAATAACATTCTTAGCTTGATTTTAGTGAAAACGCACATTTTCTGGTTTTTGAACTATTCCAACCTAGTTGTTTGAAAATTTGTAGAAAAATCATCGTAAGTCGAAATTTGGATCCGTAAACTCTCAAAGTTTAGAAATTTTGTCTACTTTGTTCCAAAATTTTCTCATAATTTTTAATGGCTTCTAACAAGTGTGAAATTGCTCATCTTCACAGGTTGGTCCAAAATTATTTCAAATATGATAGGCAGTTTTGTAAAATTCTCCAAAAATTGTAGAAAAATCTTATGAAAACGTGCGAGTAGTCATTTTAAAGGTATAAACCTGAACTTTAACCATGTAAAACATTTTTGAAAAATAATTCCATTTGGATGGTCAAAACAGTCCGAGATTGGACCAAAACTTTTCTGTTAAGAGCTGTTTTGTGGGTTTAGTTTATAAATCTTTGAACACAACACTTGTTTTTGCTATATAAAGTATACAAATCCCAGATCTACATGTTTACATGTAATACTTGTGATAAAACATACTTTTCTCAAGATTCATATGAACATCCTAGTGATAACTTCAAGTTTCTCAACATATTTTTAGATTAGTGAAGAAATCAACACATAATCATCAAATAATTCATGGAAAACACACATAGTCATGCATATACACATAGATCTACACAAAGCAACTTGTATTCTCCCCCAAAAATCATCTAAAAACAGAAAACAAGGGGTATGAACTCACCTTTTCTTGTTGTTCTCGGTTTCTAGGTGAAGAAGTGAAGAGATCTTGGTCCTAGCAAGCTTCTTGAAGAACTTTGGAACTTAGATGGCTCTAAGATGCATGATCACGAAATTGCATGAGTTAAGAGAAGATTTTTGAAGTAATCAAGAGACTAGGCCATGGATCTAAGCATAAAATTACCAAGGATGATGATTTTGGTGAAGAATCCTCTTGAAAACACCCTAGATCTTCAAAATTTTGGATGGAAGGGAAGGATGTTCTTGAGAGAATATTGGTTAAGCTTGAGAAGAGAGATAGATTAGAGTGAGAGAGAGATGGCCGAGAGTTAGAGAATAGATGGGAGAGAGGTGACTTGCATGGAAGTATGGGGGATCTAACATGGATACATGGTGGACAATGTGGAGGTGGCATCTCCAAAGTCAACCATCTCATTTCCATTTCATTTTTCATTCATTTTTTTTTATTATTTGATGTTGGGCCGAGATTAATGGGCCAATAGGAGTAGGTATGGAATAGTGTGAGCCCATTAATATCTAGCTATGATTTTTGGAACCTAAACATAAAATTTTCGGCCCATTGGGCTCATTAGATAACTCACGGCCCAAAATGGAAAAAGGAAAGGGTCTTATGGCCCAACAAGGCCTATTAGAGATAGAAATGAATTATTTTAGGCCCTCATGGCCCAAAACAATCTAGTTCCATGATTGTGAGTCCAAGTAGAGCCCCAAATAGTCTATTTGAAAGTTTATTGGCCCATTAGGCCCAATAAGAGAATCTTTGTCCATAAAGAACTTGAGTCGGAATTTCTAGGGTTTCCAACCCTTATTTGAACATATGAGATATATTTGAATGAGAATGAAGTATAATATTCACTTAGAGTACAAGTTATTACACTAGGTGAATGCTTGCATGAGAGTAGAATTTCCTAGCAAAAATGCTAGTTGTGACATTCATGGACAAACATGAGTTTACTATCATAAACTCATGTGTTTACAGTAGTAAACTCCCCAAGTGCCATTCAAGAACTGTAAACTCCTTTTCCAAGGTCAATTTAAGTCCCGATCACTTCCTAAGCCATGGAATCAACCCTAGAACCTTCCTTTGTGCATTATAAGACCCTTAATCATCCAAGAACACACCACCCATGAGTTTACGGCCGTAAACTCATGGGTACATGGTCTTTGGACCGTAAACACTCCTAAGGGCTTACTCTTGAAGAGTAAACTCCTTATTTAGACCATACACGCCCTTAGATGCTACCCAGATCACTCCTAACACTTGAAATGAAGTGTTTTCGTGCCTCGGAGTGTATATTCTTATCTAATTAGTAGTTCAAAGTCTAATTAGATACAATTATGTATCTCTTCATATTACATAGGAGCCTCGTGTGTACTCATGCCCCGAACTGACACTTAGCATTCTAGCCGACACATTTCTCGTTTGGTGAGTTCATACCCCTACACCTTTTTCCGTGTTTTTCAATGATTTCAGGGGGGGGGGAATACAAGCAAAAGTACAAGAATATCTTGTACTCATACTTATTATTTCATTTGAAATGTTTCATATTTCGTATGCTTTTAACACTAGAATCCGTAATAACCAACTGTTTAACTTGCAGAGTTAGTTTTTAAAATATTTGTGAAACTCGTTATAAAATGTCATATTTTATATTTCACAAATGATTTTCCATGTCATTACTGTTAAAAGCATTAGCTTAGTACTTTTGATTCGTCTACGGTAACACTCCACAGAAATACGCGAGTGGAGGACCACCCTTTTTGTAATAGGGTTTTCCACATTATTACTTGTAAATTTGTTATTCTTAAAAATTGGAGACACGTCCTCTGAAACACTCCACAGAGATACGCGAGTGGAGGACTGCCCCTGTAACCAGAATCTCCTGGAGGGAGAACGTGACTTGAGTGTATAGATCTATACGGGGCTGAGTACCCCGCACCTGATTGCTAGCTACAATCGGACCGAAAGGTCCAAGGGTGACAAAAGTCATAAAATGATATTGGACTTCTTATCGCCATATCTATTCTATCGTATGGTTATGGAACTCGCAATTTAGATAACAGAGATTTACTTGTTAGTAATAATGAACCTAGTAACTAGTTTACTTTCTACTTATTAGTTTTATATACGTGTTAAAACTAATACACTTTACAAGGATAACCAGGTTTTCAGAATACTTCTCTTAACATTGCAAGTATGGTAGATACTTGTACACTTCATTCCGGATCAATAACCAACCATCTACTTTTAGGAAAATAAGGGTTTTTCCTGGGATAACTTAACTATTCTTAACCAAACTACGTAACATTGGATAACTAGACTTTTTTTATAAGAAAATATGGGATTTTCTTGGATAACAACTTTTTCAGAAAACCAAAGGAAATTTGTTCATTTTCAGAAAACAAATCGCTTATGAACTCACCAGCTTTATGCTGATTTTCAAACTGTTTGTATTCTCAGGTCCGCATTAGATAGGTACCACATGATCTTTTGGAGAAGACGGAGTATTTAGAAGTCACATCTTAACTTTTGTTCATTTTGGAACGTACATATAAACATGTATAACTTTGTTTTCAAACAAATGTAAATACTTCTATGTAATGTAATGGTTGTGTTACTACGCTTACTATGTACATTGGTTGTGATACTACATGACGTCCTCCACCTCGAAACGTTTCCGCCATCGGTTTCGGGGTGTGACATATACTGACCGACCCGTTTCAAAGTCGGGTTGGTTTGTATTTGGACAATCTTCGCGGGGGAGTGACTTACAACACTCAAATTCTTGAAACCATGTTTACACATATGAATATGGTTCGACCCCCTACGATGCCTCCCCAATGCCCGTAGATTCCAACGTGGGAAGAATTATGGACACGACAAGGAGATGGTGCCGGAACTAGTGGAGCACATCATGATGAAGAAGATGATTAGCTTATACTTTTATTTCTTTTATTTCGTTTAGTTTATTTTTGGTTTGTTTGTTTTGATTTTAGTTTAACTTGGTTGTGTAACGACTATTTAAATTGTTATGTTTCTTGTTTACTTCTTTTGGTTGTTATTTTCAGAGTTTGTTAGAGAAAAACACGACTAAGAAACCATAGAGATATGAGAGCATTAACTCGATTAGCCGTGTCATTTAGAGTCGAGAGTCGAGACCCACAATCTTAGATAAGTGTGGGGTTAATCGAGAGAGAAGCGAGTTAGGAAATAGTCACGATATATGCAATTCAAAAGGGTCTTAATATGTTAAGACACAAGTTCACATTACACTCATTTAAAGAAAAAGTGATTTCTATAATGCCCAGTTTCCATGACATGGACATCAATTACACGTCGTGGATTGAGTTCAATACGTGATTTCAGAAAATATAATTATTTGAAGCCACGTCGTGTAATTCTACACCACGACGTGGAATGCAGAAGTTCCATTTTCCTTCTTTTCTACACAATTCCATGTGGAGTATTCTTTTCCACATTGGTCATATTTTGAAGTTTTTCTACACCACGTTTGTTGAAGATTGAAGTATCGATTTCAAATTTTGTCGGCACATTTACATGTCTCATTGCTTGAAATTCCAAGATCTATATTTGAAGAAGTCCAAGTTCAAGATGCTTAAGTTACTCACACGTGAAGAATTCGATCTCGCCACTACTTACCCCATGGGAGTCTATTCCTTTTTCTCCTTTTTCTTGTTTTTAATTTATTTTATGCATACAATGAGGGCATTGTATGTAATAAGTGTGGGGAAGGGGGTCGAAAAAGTAAATTGCTAGAAATTTTTAAAAATTTTAAAAAAATGGATTTGAAATAAAAATCTAAAAATTTGTGAATCTAGTAATAATTAGTTTAGACTTAAGTCTTTAGTGTTATGTGGGATGATCCAATGAGAGCTCAAATGCTTAACCAGGCCAATACATGTTATAGTATATTTGTGGCTTCCCAAGTCTTAGTGAAAAACCATGAGATATGAAAAGGTAATCTGGTAGTTTATATGACATAATATGTTTTGCATCCTAAACCTAAAATCTATCTAGGAAAGCTTACGTAGTCATTGCACATAGACTAATAGCTCTAACCAATAAAGGTTGAAGTTAAGCTTCCTTACTTAAGCATGTAAGATTTGAGCGAAAAAAGGGAGTTATATAAAAAAAAGAGAATTTACCAAAAGTTGTAAGAATTTTGGAGCAATCAAAGTATGAAGATCAAATAACAAAATTCTAAAGAAATTCAAAAAAGTTGAAGATACCAAAAATCAAACAAAAAGGTGGTGAATTCAAAGAAATTAAAGATCAATAATTCAAACAAGTGAAGAATTCCAAAGAGCTCCATTGTGGTATCAAAAGTTGTATTTTTTCTAGATTATATATGTTTGGGTAGCTTAACCAAAAATACCTTGAGTTTAAGAAAGATTTATGAGGATTGATTCGGAGGGTTGCAGAAATGAGTGTCGTATAAGCTAAGGGGTGAAGGTTCATAAGGATTGTGAGTAACTAGGATTGGGGAAGTTTTTAGGAATCTTAGACACAAATATGCGAACTGAGGTCTTGGTATAATGGTTGAGTTCAAAATGGATTGTCTTATGTGATATCGGTGATGAAAGTTAGACTTAAAAAAAGTTAGTTTTGCTTGGGGGCAAGCAAAAGATAAGTGTGGGGTATTTTCATATGTGTATATCTACATATATATTTTACATCATATCTTAATATTATTAGCTATATTTATGCTTATTATAGAACAAAAGGTACTTATTATGTTTAATATATGTTATAAAGCGTAAAAGACATTCTCGGAAGCAATATGGAAGTTGTAATGTAGAGCTGAGGCAAGAAGAAGACACAAGAAGGATGTTGTTGGACAGCTTGACTCCTCGTCAGTATTTTGGCCATATCTCATGACTCGTAACTCCGATTGACATGATTCAATATGATCTGAAAACTAGACAAAATTTTGGACAACTTTCATGTTTTGAGAAAATGTTGATTCTCGATAACCACGACGTGGTGAATGGAATCTTCGCGATTCTTGATGCTGGCTTGAGGAATACGAGATAAACACGAGGACCACTTCATGGTGCCTTTACCACGTCGTGGTGGCCATATTTTCGGCAAGTATATATATTCGAACATTATGACGAATTGTGGTTCTTGGAGGTGACTTTTTGGAGAAGTATTGCGACAAAAACCCTTTGGAAAACCCCTAGAAGAGGAGGAAACGATTGGAGCTCAAGATTTGAAGAAATCTAGAAGAAAACATCATCAATTCATTAGCTTTATTACTATTGAGTTTTTGTGTTTGATTACTGCCACGAGTAGCTAATTAAGTAGACTTTCGTTTAGTTAGATGAAACCTTAATAACTATGGTTTAGTTTCCTAGTTTATGGATTTATAAAAGTTGGTTTGGAGTTTGTGTTTGATTAACTTACCTAGCATGTTAAAATGTTTCTCTTTGTTGCCTTAATTCAAGTTAAGTGTAGCTTAGTAACCATTAAATTACATGAACTTGTTTACCTAGTGATTTAGTGACCATTAAATTGCTAGAGCTAGGATTAACCACATCTTAGTTAAGTGACAAAAGTAACAATTTAACTGCATTAGAGAACATAATTGTGACCATAATTATGTTTAACAAATCTTACATAGTCCACTTATAATTAATAACTAATTTTGTGTTTGCTTGTGTAGGACCTTACAAATTAGTACATGAATTGATGAAAATATTAGTAGATTTGACCAAATTTCTAATTACATATAAATTGGTAACCAACTTTATTAATCCTAAATAAGAACTAAACATAGGAAAAAGGTGGATTCGAAAATAAACGAAAGTGTTTTAGTATATTGATTATAATCATTTTTAGTTGAGTGTTTAAGTTCTTATGAACTTGTAAAATCAGATAAAACCCTCACTTTTAGTTGTTTTTCTTAGTTTAGCTTTTAGTAACTATTTTATTGATTAAATATCGTTCCCTGTGATCGACACCCGACATACCCAATCTATAATATAATATGACTAGGTACACTGTCTATAGGTGCATAGTTAGTATAAGTTTGTTAGGTTATAAATTTAAAAGTTGATAGATATATTTTGTGCACATCAAGTTTTTTGCGCCGTTGCTGGTGAACGGCTTATTTGATTGTTAATTTTTTTGTTTTGAGTTAATCGATCCTTTTGTTAGGGTAAAACCTGCAAAAAGTTAATTTTCTGCATTAATTTTTGTTTCAGGTCTGAGACCAGAACGTGGACCTTAAGTACACGACGTGGGTTCAGTTAGGAAGATATTTTTAGTATTTTTAATTTTTAGTTTTTTTTCAGATTTACGTTTTTATTTTTGTTTATTTTGCAGTAGTTCATGACCAGAGGTTCCAACAAACCTTTGGTACCACCACTTGGAGATCCAGAATCGGCCCTTCACAAAAAGATGGATAAAAACATGAAAGAAGACCAACCACAAAAGAGCTCACCATTTAAAGACCATAAATAGGTATTTGGAAAGAAGAAAGGGAAGAAAGTGGGAGAGTCAAGTACATCTTCAAAGGACAAAAGTAAAATTGAAGATCCTCATCAAATACCCAATTCATAAGCAAAAGGACGAGGCACTTTTTCACAAGTTGGGGAATCAAGATGGTGATGTCTACTCCTGTCCTCTGTTAAGCCAACGGCCAAGCAGAATCCAACAATAAATTCATAGTCAGCAGTTTGAAAATAAGGTTGGATAAAAAAAAGGAAGATGGGCAGAAGAACTTCCTTTCGTTTATGGGCAGATAGAGCCACCTCCAAGGTCGCTACGGGACAAACCCCATACTCATTAGTGTTTGGGACGGAAGCAATGACCCCCACAAAAAGATACCTACTCCAAAACCAAGAGGACAACAACAGGATCTTGGCCCATGATCTCGACACTATAGATAAACTTAGGGATCTTTCCAAGATCTGTATTGTTGCTCATTCACAGATGATCACCAAGGTGTACAATAAAAATATAAAAGTCAGAAGATTCCAAATAGGAGACTTGGTACTAAGGAAAACATTCCAAAATACCAAGGATCCTAGTGCAGGTAAACTAGCACCTAAGTGGGAAGGGCCATATCTCATAAATGCCGAAGCGAGAAAGGGGGCATATTGGTTGGCCACCCTAGACGGAAATATCCTGTCAAGATCCTAGAATGCTATACATCTCAAAACCTATTTAATAAAAAATAGTAACATAGAAATTCAAATCCATCAACTTATTAGCATATAAAAGTAGAAGGTGCACTTTTAACTTCTTTTTAACAAGTCAACAAGTGCTTAGTGATATTTAATTTTTGTAGGGTATTTTAGAAACATGGTATTTTAAAAATATCAACATAGATGAGAATATACTTTGAGAAAAATTCCATATTGTGAAAAATAAGCTCTCATATGAGGCATATGCTACATATATGTCTAAAGCCAAGGAACCATTATAAATGCATATTGCTATGGTTATTCAAAAAGACTCTACAAACAAAATTTCAAGATTGTATATATTTAAGAATACATGGATTAGTGAATAAGAGACTCGATATGCAATGGATAATAGTAACCAACATATCTTAATTTGTAAGGGCTACATTCAAAACTAGTTTGATAATTGTTTTTGACAAGACTGCATAATCCTTCTTGGTTTGCACTTTTCTTTGGCTATGGTCCAAAATAGTTCCGACTCACAAAAATAGTTCTTTTTTGGTGGTTTCAAAGTACTTCTGGTCCTTAAATCTAACAACTGTCAGTGTTGGTCTGTTAAATTGGGTAAAATAATCATTTTGTCCTATATATAATAATTTTATTATTTTATTTCCATTTAATTGTTTCTTTTTATTATCATTAAAAGAAAATGGCCCCACCCACCCCTGTCATTCTTTTTTATCCTCAAACCGCCGCTTTTGTTCCTGACGTCTAGTTCTACCACCTCCATTTCTTCTCCGATGAGACTGTTGCTCATTTTGCTCATAGTCAACAACTCATTATTATAGTCATAGTTAAATTATCACTATTTTAATCATAATCAAAATATTATCATTATATTCGGGAAAAAAAAGGTAGATGCAATGCAATATGCTTCTGACGCTTTCCCAAGTCAATCTCATAGGTCCAACCTCACATGTCATAGCGTGAGAAGTGTTTCACATAATCATTATGGCAAAATATCCAAACAAGGAAGACGTACATGTCAAACATTGCTCGTAATGAAGACATACATGCCAAACAATACATATATGGAACTCATTAGCCATAACTAGTATCAAGTGCCCATTCACAAGATCCACATACAATGTAGCTAGCCTTGTATGCAAGAGAGACATTGCTTAGAGTACAATCACTTACTCATTGCTACTTTTAGTCATTTATTGTTATTTTAGTCGTTTATCATGGATTTGTGTGGTTGGACAACTCAAGCCACTCCCATCATAGCATGAATGCACAAGTTCATGAAGAAAAATCATTTGTAAATCATGAAAGTCGTTTAATCTTCAAAACATAATCTTAGAAAATTTTACTTCATGAATGTAGATACATATCAAATTTCATATAGTAAACGAGTTGGTAAACATTTTGTCATACTTCATTTAATAGAGTTCATTGTTTGTTGTAATAGGGACATATATTTGACAAAACAATCACACCCTTAAAGCTTTTGATCTAATTATGTGATTAAAAGGTTACATAACGACCAAAATTCCCCTAGAACGGATACACAGCTCTTATAAATTATAAGATACCCTAATCATTCCTTAATATTCATATAAGAACTAATGGAATATACAAAATATAAATGATTGAAATCTGAAAAAATACTTGACCATAGGCCTTACACGGACCACATAAACTTATGTCTTGAACATATGCAAACAGTATAACCAAACAAGAGGTCCGGTTACATTGACTCTGAACAAGTAGGAATATACACAAACTGCATATGTTGCATATGTCTGAACATATTTATTTTGATCATCCTACATGTTCCTAATTTGCTCCCAGCATATCCCAACCTTTACCAATGTGTCTTAATGACTTTAAAACATCCTAATATCATTATTATATCTCTTTTAATTCCTATATTACTCTTGAATTAACGGTTAATATATTTATACATCACAAGAGTTATAGGGAAGCTCATGTAGACATCATAACATCAACAATGATCCATAAGCTCTTAACGGATTCCAACCACATCACTCATCATTCCAGTCACTCAATAAAGTCTTAATGAGCTTCTAAACACCTTAACAAGTCTCGGATACCCAATTCCAACCATACGTTATGATTCCATTTCATTCATTTTGATTACAACACAACTAGGGTGTTTTGATGATTCCAATATCTCATTGAAGTTACAATTTCATTCAGGACTTTTAAAATAATCTTTAATTAGTTCATAACCTTCATACATTAACTTCATATGGTTCACTTTTTCAAACAAAAGCCTTATTTGAGTTCAAACTTGCTTTAAAAACCATTTTGTTACATTCCAATGATAATTCATCATTGGAATTGCCATTTCCAATCAATACTTTAATGGAACCATGGAATCATAACAAGGACCAAATCATGAGGTTAGGGTCATATTTCCTCCAATTACAATGTTAATTACTCCATCAAATTCCTAAGGTGACCTAAATCACTTTGGATGTATCCATTTCATATTTCCTAACTTTATTACCATAATTTCAATAGCGTGACATACTTTTATCGTCATTTTAATGATTACCTGGCTTTACTTCATCACAGAATGTCATAGATAACATTTAATTTCAAGTAGAAACCTTAGAACTTCATAAATCAATGAATTGAGTTCCGACTTGGAATTTGACCTCAAATAATCAATATCGTGAATTATAGCTCCATTTACTAAATCATCCAACCTAGGTATGCTCAATTTCACCAAAAGAGATGATAAATCAAGTTTATAATCATGAACGCAACCTCAGTTTGAGCTGGAAATGCGAATACAAAACAAATATACTTATAAAATTCGGATTTGATCTTTAGAGTAAACCCTAACTCGATTTCATGGAAAAATTTAGGGAAAAATTGTAACTTAACTAGCTAATTTAGCTTCAATGTACTCCAAACACTTTAGATCCAACTAACTCGTGTTTTCTATTTTAGTCCAAATTGACTATTTCCTTTATATATTTAATAATTCATTTGCTTATCATTTCTTTTTATTTTATTATTTTATTAATCATTTAACTAATTACAAATTTTTTCATAAATCTTATTTTCACCAAAAAGGGCAAAAAAAACTCAAGGCTCGAATTGAGGATGTTAGGTACAGACACTTGTACATCTTCATGTCAAAGGGTTAACACATGGTTACTACACACTTTATAAATGACAATTGAGTGATGTACAAACATATAATTATTTTTGGACTCATTAATATGCATAAGGGGGAGGATGTGGGGCGTGATTTATTAGAATGCATACACGGTTGGGGAAATAAAAATGTTAACAATAGACATTACATTAGATGATACAATAGTTCGGTTTTTGGCTCGAAAGTGGCCAAATTTGGATGACGGTGGCAAACAATTTCTAGGTGAATAATCCATATTTAAAATCTTATGGTCAAAGATGGCTTAAAAAGAGAATAACTATCATATATAATGTGTGCAAAAGGCCATTAGATATAGGGCTTTTGTCATAAAAACTCTTAAGTTTTGTTGGTTTTGTTGGTTTTGTTCCTGTGACGATTTTTTGTTCATTAATGTCCAAAATTTGCCAAGTTTTTTTTCGTTTTTGCCTTTGCTATCTATAATAGTAGGTGTCCATGGACAAAAACGACAAAATTTAACAAACTTAAGGACTTTCATGTCAAATTTGGAAAACATAATTAGGATAAAAACATATAAGATTTGTAAACTTAAGGGTTTTTTTGCAAATTTAAACAATATACTTAGGGTAAAAACATAAAAGATTTGTAGAAAGGACAAAAACGAAAAAAAACTTGGCAAATTTTGGACATTAATGAACAAAAAATCGTCATAGAGACAAAACCAACAAAATCTGACAAATTTAAGGACTTTTATGTCAAAAGCCCTTAGATATACTCCCCCGTCCTAAATTGATAGTCCACTTTTGATTTTGAAGCCTTTTTTCTTTAACTTTGACCTTAAATATTTTTATTTGTGTTATATATTAGTTAATAAAACTTATAACAATTAAAATACAATTCATTCATATATTTTGCATCAAGTATTATCTATTAAAATCAAAAATATTTAAAATCAAAATTGAAGAAAAAAGAGTTCAAAAGTCAAAAATGCACTATCAGTTTGAGACGGAGGTAGTATCAGACATTCTACAAATAGAATCAAGAAATTAATATATATATATATATATATATATATATATATATATATATATATATATATATATATATATATATATATATATATATATATATATATATATATATATATATTTGTGTGGTGATTGTCCAACAAAGTGGAACTCAACTTGCAACATACTTAAAATAGTCGTGGAGTTAAGAAGTGTTTTTTAGTACTCAAGCATAATTTTTATATAGAGTGTCTAAATGATAAAATAGGATGTCTTTTTAGCCAAACTCTTTTGAGAATTGAAAGCTAATGGTCAATTTTCTTGAAAAATCAGAGACAAAACGGAGCTTATATCAGTAAGTTTAAAATCGTTAGCACATCTTTTTTAGAGAAATTTTTAGATGTAGACCAACATCTACCGGTGTAGGAAGCTAAACCGGCTTTTTGCTACATGGGTAATTGCTTGCACCTAAAATACGACAAATACCGACGGGAATTTGACAAGCTTAATGACTATTATATATTGATTTGAAGGTTGCGGCTGTTGTTCGTGATCTTGAAAATAAAATAGAAACATTATTTATGATGTATAAAGAGGTTTTACGGTTGCATTCTTCATCTCAAGAAGCTTGTTGTGAAGATATTGTTTGTTGTGATGACGGTTTTGATTTTTTATACGAGTTTCTAAATGTTGCGGAAAACAACTCGATTAGAATGAAAACGAAGTTAATGAGATACTTAAATGAGCATAAAGCTCCCTACGATTTCGACTTCAACATTCTTAAGTTGTGGGGAAAAAATGTCTTGCAATTCCCACCTCTTTTTTTTTTAATTGGTCATCTTGGATTAATTCCATTTAATTTCGTAATGATAAATCAAGTCAAAACATAAATCGTTTGAGGGACATCACCATCTTGTATAGTATCCATCCTATCATTTTCATTCCTTTAATCCCTAGCATTTTCTTTCTTCCACATCAGCTTCAAATTAAATTTTTCTATTTTTTTCAACCCCTCTCTAAGCCATCTTTCAAGCATGGAAATGTTGATCATGCTCATCCCTCCGACCCATATAGGCATATACCTTTTTTAGAAAATTAATTAATCAAAATTTATTAAATTAATAAAAAAAATTAAATTTATTAACTTTTATTAAATGTTGATCGGACCGAATTGACACAACCGCAACCAGATCATACATTATATCGGGACAATACCTTTCCTCACATTGTTTACACATTTTCCAAAACCGGTACCCGAGTATATGTTGTTGTATTCCTTAATATCATTGGTGAGTTTGTTTCTGTGAATATATATATATATATATATATATATATATATATATATATATATATATATATATATATATATATATATATATATATATATATATATATATATATATATACTTTCTTTTATAATCTTTACGACATGTTTGATTAAATTAATTATTGTTATTTTTAAAAAAAAGTAACGGAAATGTTTAATTATAATTCTGTTTTGAGATTTTAGGATAATATATACACTATATTTTTAATAGTGGAAGATTTCAAATTTGAATAACAATAAAAATACTTAGGAAATAACTTAAAACTTTGTCCTGAGTGAAATAATGCAATGCAAACAATAATACTACTAAGAAGTAAGAATGATATGATAAACTGAGATGCTATTTCCCTTTTTTATTATTTCTTTTTAGGAAATGATATATACTCACTCAAACAGAGTTGTTTTTAGGAAGGAATTACATGAAAAATAACATCACCTTTTATCAATCATATCATCCATCCATCATTGTTGTTGTTCCGGAAAAAGCGGAGGCAAGTCGGTGGTTATGGTTTGACCAAATATATCCGGAATTCCATTCCAATCTTTCTTGTCTCTCGTCTCCCAGTATCCACCCACGTAATGGAAACAACCATCTTCATCCTTTGAAAACCACCGAGGCCTCCATCCCCTTTCTTGCACTTTTCTTGCCTATTATTGTATTATAATATAATATTCACACATAAACATTACTATTATTATTATTATTACTACTTTTTAATGATAATGATGTTAATAAACCAAAGTGGGTTGCTTACCTGTCTTTGTAACTGCTCGAGTCTAAGCTTCTCAGCATTTGCCAGCTCATACTCTCCGTTCTCCAGGTGTCGCTGATCTGGCCTAAGCCTGGAGTCGGTAGGAGGCAGCCTCTCTCTCAACCCAGGTGTCACCTCGTTTAAAGATATGGCAAAGGGTGTCAGATTATATCTCGTCTTTGTAGCAGACTTATCTCTTTCCCACAACAACACGGCTTCACTCATCGGATCATATCCTTTGGGTTTCGTAGTCGGGTCCCCCAACACATAATACATCGCCTCATCCCACTTCCCCATCAACATCGCCACCTTTTCCCCACTTCTATTATCATGCACAAATCCATGAACCTGAAATTTTCAATTATTTGTTATAATATATATATAATGAAAGTAGGTTTAGGTTGCTATTTCTTTTTACTTGGTGTGGGTTTCGGTCGATGATGGACTGTTCCTTGAATTTGAGTTTACAGGAGTAATTTCCGCTGCCCTTGATACGCATTGTGCCATAGTGATCACAGTATATTTTACCAAGGATGATATTGTAAATAGAGGTGGTGACTTTTGACCACTGAAAGGTTTCACCATCTTCGAATTGTAAAGTCAGGACACCTACTGGATCCAGCTGAATAGATCTCCCCCAAAATTTACCCTTGAGATTGGAATCTGCCCAGAATTTCCACCCTCTGCCCTCGCAGTGACACGCAACTATCATCGGGTGGTGACTCACCTAAAAACAGGGACAAAATCATATTTATTAAACTAAAAAAAGGCTCTTTTTTCTCAAAATCACAAACTATTTGTTTTTACCTTTTCAGAAAAGAAACGTAGGCCCTTATCAGGATAATCAGCTTCATAAGTCTCTCCCAAAAGAGGGTTGAAGGGTTTACATTGTCGACCTTCTGTTGATGCATAACCAGAAACAGCAAAAGCTGCAATGCTTAATATTCTCATCAGATCATTCCCCTGACGAATGAACAAATAAGTTTTTTGTGTGTGTGTGTTAGTTGGATTTCAATAAATATGGAAAAAAAAAAAAACTCAAATAATGAAATAAACTTTGTTTAAAAGTTACCTGACCTGCTTTCCCCATTCCAAGGCACGGTCAACCAAACAAGAATACTCCAAATCCTCAAAGCATTTCTGTAATGAAGAGAGGGGTTCGTTGAAGTAAACAGGGAGACAAACACCGGAAAGATCCTTTCCGATGTTGTCTTTAATTATGGACCATAAGCCAACAGGTTTCTCTTTTTCTTTTGGTTCTGGTAGGCTTTCTCTTCTTTTGATGTGAGGGTATTGGATAAGACTGATTTCGGTTCCAGCCTCACGTAGTAATAAACGATTAGATGGGAATGTGTCTCTGTCTCTTTCATTTGAAATACAATGATTATTATTATTGTCTCTGCTTCGATAAGATGCGCATCTTAAAACATCAGAGGACATGAATTCGTTTGTGTCAAAGAAAGTTCCATTTTCTTCATCTGATTCCACGTTTACTCCATATTGGCTTTCGTTGTCGGCATCGGAATCACTTCCACTTCCCTCAGACATGATGGAATAGAAATCTGTTTCATTGCAGTAATTATAAGTTAAATGAACATAACTTTGTGATTCCATTCCATCATACCAAACAAACCCTTACAAGATTGGCTTACCACTGAATCTTCTATCTTGCCCACAAGAAGAGTCCCGCTCTTTTGTTTCATCAACCACAGTTGTTTCCAACTCAATTTTCTCAGTCTGCAAATCACACATTTATCCAATCAATGCAAGATTTCAACAAGCATTTTTATGAAAGAGAATAAAAAAAGGTACCTCTAATTGCCTCAAAGTGTCCAGGAGAACAATATGTTTAAGTTGAAGAGCCTTCATTTGGTTTTGGAGGGCAGAGAGCTCACCAAGCATGATTGATTCACAGTCTTTTATTACTTCCTCTGCTATGCCTTCCTGGGATAATCGTGATCTTAGCTTTTCTGTTGAAATAACCATGTCTTCAGAAGGAGCAAGATCCCCTGGAGATAATAATCTAGGGAATTTATCTTTAGCAGCTACAAGGGACTCAATCCATGCACCTCTGTCCTCTCTAGATATGCATCGTAAATGAAGAGTTTTTGTTCCAGAAAATATAGATAGTCTTTTGTCATCTGACTTGCTTGCCCTTACAGAAGAGACCTGTATGTTAAAACTTTAAGTAACACTACAAATTAAGCAAATGCTATCATTTCAACTTCAAGTAGCACTAAAAAATGAGCAGATTAGCTTCATCAGGACTGGTCAACAAGCAGGAGTTGTCATCTTCAATATTGGCCATTTCAAGTACACAACAATAATTGTTGCAGAGGTCAGAACCACTAACTAAATGCCATTTCCCTTTTGGTTAAAAGCTAAAAGGAATCTAAAGGCGTACCATAAATGTCCAAATAACAAAATTCATAAAATGCCACCTAACCATGTTGCCTATGTTCCTGTGGTAGCAATGACATAGCAAAATTCATTAAAACAAGCAATGTTTACATTACCCATCCTACTTCTCCATTCTTTGCAAACCAACAATTGTACTTGCTAAGATGCAGAAAGAACACTAAAATATTTCCAGCATTTGGAACAATTTTGAGATGATTTTAGTTAGTGTGTGGATGGATAGATGTTGGATCGTTATGCAGTGAACGCTATCTTGCTACATTATAGATTAAACTGTTTTTCGCTAGTACTAAGATATGGAAGTAAAAGATCTATATGCAATAGCAAATGGTTTGAGATAAAAGTCCAAACCTTCAGATGTATTTCCCCATATGGTTTCCACTGTTTTGCACAAAACCGATTGTGATTGCTGCCGTTACTGCATTTCCTCATATACCTAATTGACTCCTCTCCAATGACCTTAATCACTTTCTCCCTCCCCGGGCTGAGCAAGATCTTATCTGGTCCATGAGTCTTGTAGTAAGACAACACCCCATCCTCCAACGTAAACCATCTCGATCTCCATCCCTTTCCATAGTTCACCCATTTATACAAGATCCCAGCCACAGCACCACCTCCATTCCCACAAAAAACCATCGATTTCGAGACAGAAGAATCTTTTTCCCTCACTTCAATCTCACTATCCTCCACTTCATGAATCACATTGTCCGATTCAGTGCCAACAGACGAAACCTGCGCCGAAAAACTCGCCGGCCTCACGCTCCTCACGGAACTCTCAAACCCTAACTGACACTCAGACTGCGATCTCACCACCACAGACGACGGAGAATTCGTCCGATCCTTCTCAATCGAGACCGGAGCAATACAGCACAACGGATTCATCTTTTCCCCAACCAAATTTCCGAAAAATCAAAGAAATCCAAGGAAATTAACACCGACAGACAGAAGATCTCTAAACGATACCTGTTCGGAGCAAGAAGAGCAATGAGGAAGAACACCGATCGGAGCAACTAAAGATTTTGCGATGTCGGAATGACATAGAGTACGGGTGGTACAGTAAAATGTAGATCAGAGAGAAGGCAATAGATAATAGGTATATAGGTAGCAAGCAAGCAGTACAGCGCAATTAAGCTTGCAGACAACGACGATAAAGATGTATGAGTGGAGAGAAGCGATCCATTAATTTCACTGCATCAGTCGTTGGTTGCAAGTAAAACTAGTGTGTGTTTTTGGGTGTTTGTGCTTGCTGTGAGAGAAAGTGTTTGTGTCAGAGGAAGAGAGAAGAAGAGAGGAGAGGAGGGGGCGTAGGTTAAGCAAGAGGCGCATTAAAGGGTATATAGGTCCATCCATATAAATGCATGGTTTGTAATTCAGTTAGAGGCGTCATGATTGTGCACACATCTAACCTGCGCATGTCCATTGGGTATTTGTATTTGAAGGACACTTCCGGTGTTTTATTTTACTTAGATTTTCAAATATTTTATTGCATAAAGTTATATTAAATTATTAAAATCAGATCAATCAATTGTAATAAAATAGTTTGCAATAATATATTTGGATCAAATCATAAGATGCCTAAAATGACTAATGTATTTAACAAAATATCATCGTCTAGAATTTTTACCAAAAAAAAAAAACATAACAAAACAACGTAGTGTGTAACTTAAGGGTCAATTGCGAATCGGGAAACATTAAAAGAATGTTTACGGAAATTTGAAAGAAAAACATTTTAGTTAGGTCTCATTTCATAGTTTCTGTCTGGGAAAATAATGTTTGGTAAAGTGCTCTTTGGGAAAGTTTTCTAATTGGGAAAAAAACCATGTTGTTTGATTGTACATCTGATTAACTATGTTGAATGATGAAAAAAAGTAATAATTCAATAAAAAAAATAAATTTAAAAAAAATCCAAAAAAGAAAGAAAGAGACGGGGTTTGGTGCATAATTGTCTTTCCAGTTCGTTCAGCCAGAAATATATGATTTTGGGGCTTTCTGGAAAAGACATATCTTACCAGAAAATACCTTTTTTTGTGCAAATCAAACAGTCTTTCCGATCCATTCAGCCAAAAAGATCTGTTTGGACCTGGAAAGATGCGTATCAAACGGGACCTTAGTAGACTTTTTATGATCTGAAAATTGTTTATGTTTTCCGTTTATAAATTATACTTGTCATGGATTTTGCATTTATGCTTTTACCCTATTTTCTTCCACAACCGGTGGACATTTGCTTTAGGCATAAGAACGATTCTATAATCAGATCGGAACTGAAAGAACCGAGAAACAGAGCATTAGGGACTAAACCGATTTTGGTGTCAATTTTCGGTTTCAAAGTCGTTTTTCATCCCCGTTAAGTCATTTTCCAACCCGTTAAGTTGTTTTACAATCCTATTAAGTCATTTTCCAGCTCCTCCGGAGGGTCAGTTATAATCAAGAATATGGCCTCAAATGTTTGCAAAACATTTTATAAAGACAAAACTGCAAATTTAGTCTTTGTGGTTTACAAAAAACTTTGGATAAAAGTCCAAAAAGTTTTCGAGTTGCATGGAATGTCCAAAATCAAAACTTTTCCATGAATTTGGCCCAAATAAATATGAAAATACTATTTTGCCCTTATTATTTATTTTTTACATTTTCTTTGTTTATTTTGATTGTTTTAATATAAAAGAAAAAAAAAAGAGAAACGAACATGACCAGTTGACCACACAACACCCACCATACATCTCTCTCTCTCTCTCTCTATATATATATATATATATATATATATATATATATATATATATATGAGTTAGGTTCATATATAAACCTTATATATTGTGTGAACGTATGACAGATTCTAGACCAATCGTTTGATAGAGAGATTATAGTAAAATAACGTAAACATCAATTAATTAGATTTATTTATTCCTTAAATTTAGCTATGAACATGTTACCTATTTATGGTCTTATCTTTCATCATCATCTATTTTCTCCAATATGTAAATTGATTTCGAGAAACATTAACGTTGATCTTCTCTAATTTATAAATCAATTTTAAGGAAGAGGTGATTTTTTTGATATTTGATATCATATTGGTGCGTTTTCGTTTTTAAGGAAGAGATGTCACATTCTTCAAGAATATGTAGTATGTTGATAATTTTAAAAGAAGAATACGTGAATCTGTATATGCAATCATATTCTTCTAGAATATCATATTCTTTAAAAATATGTACAAGAATGGAGTATATAGGTTTTAAAAGATTAATACATGATTTTGTAAATGCAATCATATTCTTGTAGAATATGTTTATAAAGATTATTTGTTATTACATTCTTAAAGAATTTGTTATTATCTATTAGCTTTTGAAAATATTCATTTTGTGTTACGCAAATGAGTGTTTGAATAATTAATTAACAAATTCTTGAAGAATAGATAGTGTATTATAATTAGCACATTCTTAAAGCATATAATACTATGTATCCTACTTTCTAACAGAAAAAAAAAATTATACGGTTATCTATAACAAATGCATTTATCTGGACAATTATTAAAGCATTAAATATTTCCGCATTAATGGTCCATCCTAATTTAAATTGCTATGACACAGTTTCCTTGTAAATGATTTTATGGGTAAATTAATTAAATAAATTCTTAAACACTAATTAATTCCACAACCATTCTTAGCCATTAGATTTTTCTAATCCAACGGTCCATATTTAGTCATACATTCACACTATATTTAGGTTTCACATTTAATCCTAACCCATATATATATATATATATATATATATATATATATATATATATATATATATATATATATATATATATATATATATATATACTAGTTTATAACCCGTGGGAACCACGGTTATAAAATAAATTATTAATCGGTTATTTTAAATAAATTATTAATTTAAAAGATATTTTTATTAGTTATATGAAATTATAATCGTTGATTCAAATAAATATGTAAAATTGATTTTTAATATATATTATATATTTTTTATTTGTGAATTACTGAAACAATAATATAAAATTTAAAATAGAGAATAAATACATTGACAAATAGCATCACATTAATGAGGATGTCTAATAAATTTAAAATGGAAAACTAATAGATTGACAAGTGGCAACACATTAATTAAGAGGTCTAATATTGTGACACATGGCAAAAACATTACTCTTTTATTAGTATAGGGATATATATATATATATATATATATATATATATATATATATATATATATATATATATATATATATATATATGTATATCCTTATACTAATAAAAGAGTAGTCATTTTGTCATGTGTCACTATATTAGACATCTTAATTAATATGATGCCACTTGTCAATCTATTAGTTCTTCATTTTAAATTTATTAAACCTCCTAATTAATGTGATGATATTTGTCAATGTATTTATTCTCCATTTTAAATTTTAAATTTTATATCATGGTTTTCATTAATTCACAAATAAAAAATGTCTAATATATATTAAAAAATAATTATATATATTTATTTGAATCAACGATTATAATTTCACAAAACTAATATAAATATATCGTAATTAATAATTTATTTAAAATAATTAATTATTAATTTTGAGGTTTTACTATAAAATTTCAATTAATTTTATAACCATGGTTTCCACAGGTTATAAACTAGTATATATATATATATATATATATATATATATATATATATATATATATATATATATATATCAAAAAGACTTCCATGATCAATTCATCTTCATAGCTATCGCCTTCCTTTCTCGTCAAGATGCCCAACAGTCGTTGACCCTTCTCGTCGGTAAGTTTCTTACCACACTGCCTCCATTCCCCCTCTTCTTCTCGAGCCAATGGGTTTACGTTTTGGAGCTTGAAGCCTACCATCTACACCGAAACCTCGATAAATTCGACAACGTTGAATCCAATAGCAAATCTGACAGCTTGAAACGTGTTAACTTGTGACAGCCTACTAATCTTTTTCCCTCGACCGTTGAAATCTTCTAGGGTTCCAATTTAGATTTGATTTTGTGTTTTTTGAAAATTTTTAGGTTAGCTTAGAATTTTGATTTTCAATTTCTACAATTCGTGTTTGTTATTATGTGGGTGGGTGTAGATTTTCTAGTGAAGATATTTTCTAGGATCCATTCATTATCTCAAAGATTTTTTGAGTTTCAATTTATGCAATTTGTGTTCAATTTCAGTAGTTTATGTTCATTAATGAGGAATTAGGAGTTTTCTTTATGCATGTTACTGATGAAGAACATAGGGTTGAATTTCATAAACATTGGAATCACTCACTTCATGATGCATATTCTGAAAACCCATGAGCTTTTATGCATTTTTATCAGGTGGAATCACTCAGAACCCATGAGCGTTATGGTGGGGTGTATATTTTTTTAATTTCTTTTTATTTTTTAGTTATAAAAACATTACAAATGGTAAAAATAGTGTAAAAAATAAATTAAAAAGGCAAAACCGTCATTTCAAGTTTTCTAAGTACCAAAACCACAGAAATCTTCTAATTTTACGACCAAAACCAAGAAAAATTTTGATTTTAGACCTTCCATGCAAGTTGAAAACTTTTTGAACCTTATCCAAAGTTTTTTACAAACCACAGGACCAAATTTGCAGTTTTGACTTTCATAAACATTTTATTTTGGAATTTTTGTAAAGAAAAATTTTATTCTTTTTAAAACTCTTGGATTTCTTGGAATGTTTAGGGTTGTTATGTAACATACAGAATCTAGAAGGTCAATTATGGAAATAAATTCCCTTTTTAGGGGCCAACTCGTCGAGTTTATGGCATAAACTCGACGTGATGGAAGCTTTTGGGATGCGTGTTTTTAAGGACCAACTCGTCGAGTTGGTATAAGGAAACTCGACGAGTTGGAAGCTGTTTGAGAAAACCCTAATTTAGGGTTTTGCACCCTATTTAAAGACTATAACTCCATTTTTTGGCCTCCTTACCAGCCTTTTTATCCAAAAAACCCTAATTTCGTGTGTTACCCTTCAAGGTTGAGTGTGTAAGCTTGAGATGAGCTTAGAGAGTTGGTTTTTGGTGATCTTTGGAGGGAGTTTGAAGAATGAAGGTGCTTAGTTTGGAAGGAAGGCTTTAGATCTAGAAACTCTCCATTTGTTGCAGTCTTTTTGAGGTATAAAGTCGAAACCTTGTGTTGATTATATTCTAGATCTCTTTGTGGGATGTTTTAGTTTGATTTTTGGGTGTTTGGTTGGTTTGCCCAAAGGTTAAGGGTTTTAGGGGTTATTATGCTAGACCTGACCCTTTTATGACCTTTCATGGCATAAGGTTGCAAGCTTTGCTAAGTCCCAAGTCCCATCAATGCATTAAGTCCTTTATTAATCCATTTCGGGCTTTAGGGTTCCTTTCTTATATGCATTTGGAAACTTTACGTGATAATCCAACCTTGGGATGCCATATATGTGTTTTGGGAGTATGTTTTGAGATTTTAAGGGCTTAATGGGTTAAGCCTCACTCTATTAAGTCAAGGATTTGGGTTTGGGTTCATTGTAGTGGTTTTTATGGATCAAGTTGGAAACTTTACCCTTCTAGTCATCATTTGGGAAGAGATATGGGAATGGAAGCTTCTAGGTTCGATGGAAATGGCTTAATGCATTAATTTGTTTGAATCCTAGCTAACTAGACGAGTTCATGAGGAGAAATCGATGAGTTGATGCGAATTTTCCCGATCTGTGCATTTAATGGGAGAACTCGACGAGTTGAAGGACAACTCGGCCCGTTGAATTCAACTTTTGACCTATAATTATGGGAATTATGGGTTTAGTATAAGGCCTGTATGAGGTTGGGCCCAATTCGGAAAATTGGACCATTAGTGGGATTTGATGAATCTAGTAGTTTCTGGTATTTTGGGCTTGATTTGTTATTGGGCCATCGGGATACAAAGTGTTTGGACTAGAAAGAATGGTTGGGCCTTAAGGCAGGTCCATGTAAGGAGGTTAGGCCTAATTTTCCATTAGTTGATTAGTAAGCCTTTGGGCCTTTCAGATTGTAGTATGGGTCATGGGCTTGGTCAGGGCTAGGTCAGGGGTAAAATGGTCCTTTTACCCCAGGTATGGAGTTGTGGTTGTGGATTGGAGCCTAATTGTTAATTGAGTGTATTATTGATATTTCTAGTTCAGGAAGCCGTTAGGGCAACAGTTAGGGATTCTTCCAGTGAGCTTCTGCGGTGCGAGGTGAGTCTCCTCACTATATACATGGGTCGAAGGCACCAATATTGGCCCATTATGTGTTATGTGGTAAGATAGTTGTTTTGTGATATGTGGTATGCTAGTTGTCTCTGTGATACTTGCATGGAAGACCTCAGGGGGGGGAGGCAGTTGGATATCAGACCATAGGGGGTGCCCATGACATTCCAAGCAAAGACCATGGGGGAGCCCATGGCATTCCAAATAAAGACCATGCGGGGGAGCCTATGGCAATTATATGTATGTTGCATGGTATTTTGTGGTTGTATGTTTATGGTATTTTGGGGAACTCGCTAAGCTTTGTGCTTACGGTTTTCAGTTTATGTTTCAGGTACTTCAGTTTTCAAACGAAAGAGCCTGAGACGATTGCATGGCATACACCACATGTTTTCCGCATACTGTGAATTACTCTAATTTGATAATGTTTTGCTAACTCTTGGTTACCTAGGTTTCAAGAAAAAATGTATTAACAATTTATTAATCAAAAAGAAAAAAATTTATTTCATGATTTTTGGGGTGTTACATGTTAAGATCAGTATTTAGCTTCCTTAACCTTGCATGGTCTTGTGTTGAATTTTGTGACTAAGAAAACAACATCTTTTTATCACATTTTTGCCTTAAAACCCCTAGAACCGAAGAGCTTCACGTTTGAATGTTCTTAGTCCATGAATTTTGGTTTTGAACTAATTTTTATGGTTAAAACACAACGCACATCATGTATTATAAGTTTGGTTCGGTGAGGTTGTTTAAAACAAGAAATGAACCCTGGTTGTGAGTTATGTGTGTGTTTGGTGCGCATTGTTTGTGTGTGAACTTAAGTAAAGTTATTGGTATGGATGTAGGTGTTCGGAAAGGATGAGGTTCGCTTAGCTTACAAAAGTAGTGCTATTAAAACTCTGTTTGTTGGAATCAGGTAAGTATTCTTACAGTGTTACTTATATCATATGTTGTATTTGAGTTGTTGATAACTGTTGAAAATGTGTATCCAAAGTCATTAAGTATTAGTGACATTTCTAATAATAGTAGGGTCCTTTTAGGTTGCTCTCAAAACTCAAATTAAGTAGAATCAGTAAAGGAAGAATTGGTTTATTAATTATTATGGTTTAATAATTAATTAGAAACTAATTGGAAAATAATTTATGATTTAATTAATAGTTTAATTAATTGAAGGTTGAATATAAATTAATCAATAGTTGATTAATCACGAATATTCCAGAAACGTTTGGAAAGGGGGGTTGGACGAAAGTTAAAAAGGTAACGAAGCTCCCAAAATATACAAAAAATACAATTTTTTTCTTTTTAGTACACAAAATATCATTAAAATATATTTTTTGTACACAAAATACCAATGAAGTACATAGGTGTTCAATTAAAACCTGTATAAATGGAAAAATGAATTAAAATGGTAACGAAATTCCCAAAATGTTAAAAAAAATATCATTGTTTTTTAGTACAAAAAATGTCATTGAAGTGTACCATTTGTACACAGAATACCAACGAATTACACATTTTACTACAAAAAATACCGATGAAGTTTTCAAAATGTTCAAAAAAAACACCATTGTTGTTTATTCGAAGCACATTCTGTTAACTTCATTGTTTATGGGTTATGTAGAACACGATCATCGGAGATCATTCACCGTCGTACCAATTCATACTAGTTATGCACTCTTAACACGTAAGCCTATAGGCTTCCGACCTCTTTGTTGTTCTGCCATCATCCTGTAGCACCTGGTTCCTGGTACGTAAATCTTATTTGAGTATTCTCTTTTTTGTAGCCTTGGACTCGGCGAGTCACAGGTCCGACTTGCCGAGTAGATACGGGACCCGGGACACGTTTAAGTTGGCGACTCGGCGAGTCACCGCTGTTGGATGAAACCCTAAGTTTCAGGGGTTTACACCCTATTTAAACGTCATATCCGCCCCAGGCCAGCCCCCATTCACCCTCAGAGCTCCCAACCCTCGTTCTAAGCTTGTTCATTGAGAGTTTGAAGCAATTGTTGTGTGTTCTTGAAGGTTTTGAGGCAAAAAGGGAGTAGATCAAGAGGAAGGGAAGGAATCCAAGCATCTTTGTGCTCTCTCAGCAATTCCTTTGAGGTATAACCCGTTTTCCCCCTGTTTCTATGCTTATAACTTCATTTAAGTCATTCTTGAGCCAATCCCCA
The DNA here is from genome assembly GCF_002870075.4 of Lactuca sativa. Taxonomy (NCBI): domain Eukaryota; kingdom Viridiplantae; phylum Streptophyta; class Magnoliopsida; order Asterales; family Asteraceae; genus Lactuca; species Lactuca sativa. The sequence goes on along the minus strand of NC_056626.2, from coordinate 5,968,237 downwards.
AGCTTGTATGTGCAATATAAGTCGTAATAAGTTTATTGGCCTTTAGATCTAGGCAAGATTGAGCCCCAGGAGCTCAGATTTGTTACCTTTATGGACCCATGTTTCTTGTTCACCCTAGATCTACCCTTTTGAGGCATTTTGAGCCCTAAATCCCTCATTGTTGAGTATCTACACGTAAAGTTGGAAACTTTACGTGTCATTCATGCTCTAGGAACCCAGATCTGTAAATGGCATGGACTGGAATCGAGCAAAATTGCGTATATAGTGATTGCATGGCGACGACTCGGCGAGTCGTTCATCAGACTCGGCGAGTCTGCTCGCGAGTCTCCGAGTTGTCCCTTTTTTCGTTGTGTCGAGTGTGTGTAGTGAGTCACAGGGTGTGACTCAGTGAGTTGGAAGCCAAACTCATCCGTGGAGGAACTCGGCGAGTCCGTGCCCTGACTCGGCGAGTTCAAGGCAATCTCCTTAGATCAAGAACAGACTCGACGAGTTGTTTATACAACTCGGCGAGTCACAACATAAAGTGTTCTTCGGATGAAGATGAACTCGATGAGTTGTTCATACAACTCGGCGAGTAGGATGAAGGACTTGAACCTCAGTTTAGAAGAAGAACTCGTCGAGTCAGCGCCTAACTCGACGAGTAGAAACGGGACCCAGGTCCGTCGATTGGACAGGGACTCGGTGAGTTGGTGAGCCAACTCGGCAAGTCGGGCCAACTGAAAGTTGACTCTGACTTTGACTTATGTCATGATCAGGGGTAAAATGGTCATTTTACCCAATAGACAGTTAGCAATGATTGATTGAGTATGTTGTGGGAATTGCAGTCGGAGGATTTCTAGAGCAGCAGTAGGCAGTCAGTTCTCTACCAGATTAGCAGCTATTTCGAGGTGAGTTTCCTTTCCAGTAGGAACAGGTCTAAGGCACCAAGGTCGACCCGTGTAGACGAGATGTTAGTACTAGAGTGTGGGCCGAGCCCGTATCTCTGGGTTTAGTCAAGTATGATATATGTGTCAATATGATAGAGTTGCTTATACTTGTTGTCTGTGTGATGCTTGTATATTATTGGTTAGCGGTGGAGTGTGGGCAGGGCTCGTATCTCTCCGAGGTTGGAGTTTGGGCTAGGCACGTATCTCCCAGATAGTAGAGTGTGGGCGAGGCCCGTATCTCCCGACTAGCGAAGTGTGGGCAGGGCCCGTATCTTCACAAGTGTGGGCGAGGCCCGTATCTCCCGAATAGCAAAGTGTGGGCAGAGCCCGTATCTTCCCGAGTGTGGGCGAGGCCCGTAACTCCTAGCTGAACGTTGTTTGTTATATGCTTGCATGGTATGAGGTATTATGGGGGAACTCACTAAGCTTCGTGCTTACGGTTTTCAGTTTTGGTTTCAGGTACCTCCTCAGCTAGGGGAAAGGAGCCGGCGCGGTAGCAGCATGTCACACACACACTCTATTGTTTCCGCAGTTACGAGTTTATTCTGGGATTGATACTCTGATATTTTGATTGATCGAATGTTGTGGTTTTAATTTGGTTTTCGATGAGAAGTGGTTCAACTAAACAATGTTTTAATTGGTAACGTTTTCTATGTAGTGTTTTATAAACGAAATTTTTGGACGTGAAATTTTGGGGTCGTTACACATCCCCTGACTAATTCGCAATAACTTATAAGTATATCAACAATCACACATATAGATACTATATATTCAGCTCTACAAGCACATATAAAACTATACTATGGGATCTACACTAATGGTTCCTATATCCTGACATACATAGATATATACTGGGATACATAATATAGTGAAATGAACTCACTTAGACAGTTACTTAGAATATTAACAGTTATCCGGACGATCCTACTAACGAGCAATGAGCCTAATGAGTATTAACCTACAATATTATAACTTATTAGATCCTAAGGAAATTTGATCATGTAGGCTAGAATTATCACTAATACCAATGAATATTGATAAGTCTATCCAATAAGGATCAACCAGCCAGGACAGTTAGTATGCAAGATCATTTCGATATATAGCTTTTACGAAATCCAACAACCAATCCAACATGACCATTATAGACACCTCTCCCATAATTAGATCAATCATTATTTTGACCTGGAATCACTAATAAATCGTATTTATAGGTCCATAATAATAACTTATGACTATAAATATAAATTACACTGAAATCGAAAGAGTGTAACTTAACTTACAAATGTTTTAGCGAAAACCAAGAAATCACGCGGAATGAAATCCCGATCTGAAAGGTCTTATTTGACGAGCTCATAAAGTTCCAAAGTCTTTATTACAATACCCTAAAAGTTGGGAAGAAACCCAATCTCTAAATCTATAGAGATTTGAGAGAGAATGAAGTGAAATAGGTTAGAGGTTTAAGTTCACCCTACACTAGGCCTCTTATAATATAGGCTAAGCCACATGATACTATCTATATGGCTACTTTATATCTTGATCTTCGGATAAATAGATCCTTACTCCTGGTCCCTCGCATTGTCACCTGCTTCATTAAGGATCATCTGTAATGCTCTCGTCTTTGGCTTCGGTGGTGCATTTGGCCTTGCTGCTTCATTTTTTCTTCGGGAAATCTTTTGACATATGCCCCTTGTATCTACATCTGTAGAATACCTTATCATTAAGCATATAATCCTTGGAATAGTGACCAATCCTCCCACACTTATAATAATTCACTTCTCCGTCACATCTCCCATAATGCTTCTTCTTGCACTTTTCACACCACTTGGCTCCATACTTTTGGTCATCCAGGTTAGACTTTAAGAATCTTCCTTTCTTATCGGATCTTGAGGATCCCTCAAGATTCCTCTTTTCTCTTGCCTTATATTTTTCCAGACCCTTTTCCCTAAGTTGGGTTTCCACATTCTTGGTTGCTCTAACGGTTGTCTTCAAAGTAATTTCCATTTTTACTGTTGCACCAAAGTCTGCCAACAATCCGTTAGCAAAACTATCTATCTTAGAGAGTTTAGTAGGCACCAAGTAGGGGAATAGCTTCATCTTCTTGGTAAATACGGTGGCATACTCATCAACACTCATCTTCCCTTTCTTCAGGTTCTAAAACTCGTTGTTTAGGTCTATCAGATCTATCTTTGAGCAGTATTGCATCTTCAACTGCTCCATGAATGTTTCCCAAAACATCCTCATGGCTTCTTCCCATGGCATTGTAGATGCCAAAAACTTCCACTAACTTAAAACTCCAGTCTTTAGTTTTCTGACTACAAAGACAGTTTTCTAGTTGTTGCTGTAATTGCAACTTTCAAATATCATCTCCATCTCAGAGATCCAGTCCATGATCTCTACTGGCTTCGGGCTTCCAAAGATACTTGGTGGCTTGGAACCCACAAATTTCTTATACACACACCCATCCTTGTCAATCCCTTTGTCCAGGTCGTTCCTCCTTACCACCCGAGATTTAGCTTGACTCACCGTACAATTTTAATTTCCCTCCTTTGACAGTTCTTCATTCAGTTCGCGTTGCAAAACAAGCACAATAGGTTCATCCCTATTATTAAGAAACATTTGTCTCATTTCCTCCCTTTGTTCGGCCATCATAGACCGAATCATTGCTTAGACTCCTATCATCTTGATATGCTCAGGTGCAGTTGCTACCTTTGGTGCACGCTCAATCACTTATGGTTTGTCACACCCCAAAACCAAGAACGGCGGAAACGTTCTGGGGCGGAGGACGTCATGTATAGTATCACAACAATGAAAAGTAGTAAACAAGCAACAACATCATCCATTGCATTAATAATATAATTATTATACAAGTGTGTTCTGTCAAATTTTGATAAACACTAAAGCATAAATCAAAATGAAAGATGCGTCTTGATCGAGCACCATCTTCCCTGAACCTTGCATCGGTACCTGTCTATGTTTGACCTGAGGATACAAGTTATTTTGAAAGAGAGTATCGGCTTTGAAGCTGGTGAGATCATAAGTATTTTAGTGTCTTAATTTGTATGTAAGTATTTGTATGTATATGAATTGTAAGTATCAAAAGTGTATATGAACTGTAAGTATGAAAATGTTTGTAAAACAACTGTAAATGTTTGAAAAACCCTAGAAATCCCTATGATTCCTATTAGAACAGGGAGTCTTCTACCAAGACTTAACTGATCTATATGTAGCCTTCTACCAAGGCATCTAGTGTCTGTGTGTGTCTCTTGTAAGAGTGTGCATTTTCCCAAGTCTGACTACCATTAATCAAAAAGATAGATTCTACATTACCGTGCGTCGTGTGAATGTTCACGAAGTGAATGTAATGGGAAAATGAAATAGTACTATGGTGTAGTGTCGAACTACAACCGTACCAATTACCTAAAGTCTAAGGTAATTCTTCCAAGTACTGTAGTATTTGATATAAATAACTACATCGGTACTCAACTGCCTTATTTGAGGGATAAGGTATAATGTGATGTCTAGATCCCAGACTATACGCTCCCCTATCAAAGGGATTTTGGGACCTACCCACGACCCCTGCATGTATGCAAGCCGTGAGCATCCACATTACTATGATCATGTATACTCGATATAACTATCACAATTGCGTTGTGATTCATCGGTATAGTTAGATCCTGAACTGGTTCCATGCTATAGCACCTAGTGACGTCTGTTCTATGTATATGTAAGCGTACTCATGTAATTGTACTCATGTAAGTGTGATCATGTAATAGTATAGTAATGTACTTTAATGTTCTACGTGTGCTAGCTGTAATGTGTGTTCTCTCTCTATCTAGCAAGTATAGTAATGTACTGTAATGTTCTAGAAAGTTATGACTCATGAATGAACTGACTCATTGTATGATATCTCGTTCTAGTAATAGTTCTAGTATCTTCCTAAACTACCCATATGGTAGTTTACTAGTAATCTAACTGGTACGTATGGACCTGGATGTATACCCTTGCTACCCAAGGGCATTGGATGAATTGGAAGGACCTTTATGACTATATATGTACACATGATATATAACTAATATTTAAACGACCATCGGACGGGTACCCGATATCCCACCAGACCACATCCAAATCGAGGAAAAGGAAACAGGGTGGATAGCCTTCCTAAGTCTTTTAAACATTTCTTATATAACTATACATATAGAGGCATGTAATTTATAATATAAAAGCATAAAATAAGTTTTGTAAAACCTTTGAACATAATTATTATCTAAGAAAAGATCGACTTGATGATAATCTATAAAACAATTTGAAGGCATGGGTTTGATAAAACAGTTTAGTATAAAGAAACATTTGTTTGAAACACAATTGTAAATAAGTTTGAATTGAAACATACAGAATAAAAGGTACAGTGTAATAAGGAGTTTTAAACACATAAAGTGTTTATGAAAAACATTTGAAGGAAACTGTTTGGTAAAATGGCTAATGAGTAGCCAATCATTTGAATGCTGCTTATTAATCACATGTGATTGATATAATAATTAGCATATTTCTACTTGTATCCCCCCCATAAAACATTTAAAACCAGTTAAAACATTGATTAAGGGGTATGAACTCACATGTTGTGGGTGATACGGATGAACTGAAGAGGTAGGACTGCTAGGTGTCAAGTGAAGACTTTAGACACACACAATGGTCCTAATTACATATGAAGACATATGTATATAAAAAATTAGTGATTATAACACTAATTAAACATGTATAAATATCCTAATGCGAGGAAAACACTTTCGGTCAAGTGCTAGGAGGCTAATGGATTACAACAAAGGAGTGCAAGACCTCTTATGGGAGTTTATGGTCAAAAGACCATATGTGTTGGAGTTTACGACCCAGGGGAGTAAACTCCTGGCCGTAAAATCTCTATAGGGTCACTAAATGAAGCCTAATATTATTACAACTTAAGTGGTGAAGTGCTTCAAGGCTTAAACAAGTGTTTGGGTGGGTTTAAGGCCTTAAAATGGCCTTAGTTGATGTTCACGTCCCTGGGACCACTCCCCCATGATTTTACGGTCATAAACTCATGGTAAGGAGTACCATTTGATGTTTTGAGGTTTCTAACACTTCAAGGATATGATCTATGTTGGGTTCTAGGCATAAGGAAGGAGTTAGGGTGTCATTTGTCCCATTTATAGGGGTTTACGGCCAAAGAACTTGTCTTGGCCGTAAACTCCTTTATCCTTGTGATTCCTTATGTTTTCTAGGCTATAAACACTTTAGGGTACATGTCTAAATTAGTCTCTTGGCTTAAGGAAGGTTTTTAAGGCATTTTGACACCTAAAAATGGAGTTCACGGCCCAAGAACTTCCTTGGCCGTGAACTCACTTCTAGCCATGATTCTTAATTGTTTTGTGGTCTTAAACATGTAATGGCAGATTCTAGGTTCATTCCCAAGGCTTTGAGGGACATTGGGCACATTTTTGGCCCTTAAAAAGGAGTTTACTCTCCAAGTGTTCTTGGGCGGTAAACTCCCAAATCTTGGGGTTTTGATCCGATTTTGATGTTATTAAACACAATCTAAGCTATATAATACAACTAGATAGAATTACTCACGATTTGGGATAAAAACCCGAAGATCCGTGAGAGAGAATTTGGCTTTTCTCGAGTTGGAAATGTAACTAATGAATGAATATGGTTCAGATTTCTATATATAGTCCTGGGATTTTTGGCAGAAAATATTTTTATTCCCGGAATGAACTTTAATATCCTAGAGTATTGGAATAACAGTGTTGCACAAAACCCTAGTGCATCCACTCTCCTGATATCTCCTTAAGTGCTAATCCTGAAATACTCAAACTTATACCCAAAGTTTGGAATTTCACTGTAACTGTTCTAACTTCTATTGGCTTGATATGGTTTGTTCAGAATGGAAATTTCGGGTTGTCACATGGTTCATGCTGTTGGTTTCCATTAACATTTCCTAATCCATTGCGAGTTCTCACCATTTCGATCTATACACTCTAGCAGATGTTTAGTGTACAACAACGAGAATTAAGATAGGGAAAGCTTTATTTACGACAAACGTATCCTTATCACTCTGAAAGTTATATGCCAGTTCTAATATCGTAATTAAACGTTTAGAAATCTGAACACATAAAATGTAACATCCCGACTTCCAGGTATAATATTTAATTAAGAGCAACTCGACGAGTTGGATTCCCTAATTCTTAATGATAGTTGGGGGCTTATGACCTTCCGTGGGGGGATATGGGTGCCATATATGGGTGGAGCTCGACGTATTTTGATGGAGGAGGCCCATAGGTCGAGATTCTCGTTCCATCCGGGAGCCACCAAGATGTATTTGGACTTGAAAATGGATTATTGGTGGCCCTGCATGAAGAGAGATGTGGCATGGGTAGTCAAGAGAAGCTTGATTTGTCATCAGGTCAAGGCGGAGCACCAACGTCCACATGGCCCGTTGCAGCCCTTAGAGATTCCCCAGTGGAAGTGGGAACAAATTTCCATGGATTTTATAACCAAAATTCCTAAGGACCACGAGGTGTCGATGCGATATGGGTGATTGTAGATCGGTTGATGAAGAGTGCTCACTTTCTGGCTATCAGTGAGAGCTCTTATGCGGAAAAGTTGGCCAAGATCTACGTTCGAGAGGTGGTGGCACGACATGGGGTGCCGACATCGATAGTGTCAGATCGAGATGTGCGTTTTACTTCCATGTTTTGGAAGAGATTTCATGATGAGTCGGGTAGCCGGTTACACTTTAGTACCGCATATCACCCACAGACAGATGGGCAGAGCGAGCGTACGATTCAGATGCTCGAAGATATTCTACGTGCATGTGTTATGGACTTCGATGGGAGTTGGGACACTTAATTGACCTTGGCTGAGTTTTCATACAACAAAAACCATCATTCTAGTATCGGTATGCCTCCCGTTGAGCTCTTATATGGGAGGAGGTGTCGGACTCCCATCTGTTGGGGAGAGGTAGGGTAGAGAGTGATGGGGGCACTGAGATAGTGCTCAAGACGACATAGCAGATCCAGCAGGTCAGACAGAGGTTACTAATGGCCCAGAGTCACCAGAAGAGTTATGCAGACCTACGACGTTCAGAGTTAGAGTTTCAGGTCGTAGATTTTGTCCTCCTGAAGGTATCCCCATGGAAATGGGTGATCCGATTCAGGAAGCGGGGCAAGCTGGGCCCTAGATATATTGGTCCATTCAGGGTGATCGCTCGAGTGGGTAAGGTAGCTTATCGGTTGGAGCTTCCTACATATTTGAGCCAGATTCATAACACCTTCCATCTGTCCCAGCTAAGGAAGCGTGTAGCCGATGAGACGGTAGTGGTTCCGTTAGAGGACATTCAGGTTGACAAATGCCTGAATTACATTGAGAAACCGATAGTAATATTGGATAGGAAGGTGAAGGTCTTGATGAATAAAGAGGAGCCCTTGGTTCAGGTCCAGTGGCAACATCAGAAGGGATCTGAGTGGACTTGGGAGCCGGAGTCCGAGATGCGGGAGCAGTACCCAGAGTTGTTTCCAGAGGATGACTTCGAGGGTGAAGTCTGATTCTAGTGGGGGAGAATTGTAACATCCCGACAGTATAATATTTAATTAATTTGCATTCTTAATGACAGAGCAACTCGACGAGTTGGATGCCCTAACCTGCCGAGTAGAGGAGTTAATGGCAACGTGATTTTTAGAGTCTACTCGATGAGTTAGAGGACCCCAACTCGACGAGTAGGTGTTGAGTGTGAAAACCCTACTTTTCAGGGATTGTGTCCTATTTAAAGGACCTTAAGCCTTCATTTCCGCCTCCGTTATCATATTAACACTCTGATAGAAACCCTAATCGGCTATATCCTTGTGTGAGAGAAAGAGAGGCTAATATTGCATATTTTAGTGCATTTTTAGAGGAAGATTGAGAAGCAAAAGGCTTGGGACGAGAGGGAGCTCTTGGATCCGGTGTTCATTCATTCCTAGCTTTTGTTTAAAGGTAAAAAGCTACCACCTTGCTCATTGTTTGGTCAGATCTCTTTTCTAGGGAGTTTAGGGCCTTTTTCCAATCCTTCTTTGAGTTATGGAGTTGTTGAGCTTGACCTAGAGTTGAGACTTCAGATCTAGAAAATATTGTTGGATGAGGTGTCTAAGTTCATAACTATTTATGGAATGTACTTGACCCGATTAGCATGGTCCATTTGGGTTGCATGACATCATGCTTTTGGATAGACTAGAATAAGAGAAATAACACTTAAGGTTTATTAATATATTATAAGTTCTAATATATTAATAATATTATTTAATTAGTATTGATCAAGAATTAATTTGGAATTAATTAAGTGATCAAAAGGAGAGTAATTAAATATATGGGTTGATTGTGTAAATCATCCATACTTATATAGTGGGCTAATGCTTCATGGATTATCAAGTTGGGCTAAAACCCATAGGATGCTCCATGGTGTTTATAGAACCCATGGGTCATGGAAATGAAAAGTCATGACAATTAGGGTTTACATGGTGTAACTCTAATTGTAACACACTATATAAGCTTCATGTTCTTCACCAAAATCGACCACTAAGAGAACAAGTGAGGGATAGCCGATTTCTGAGTGTTCTTCATTTCTCTCTAAGTTATTCCAAGTGCATTTGGTGTTGTGTGAGACATTTGAGGCATCACACTTGAGGTGCTAGGCTCACAAGGTTTTTCAAGGAATCCAAACTACTACAAGGTATGTTTTCTTGCTTACTTTTATGTTTAAAAGTTCCCCATGTATGCTAGATAGGTTATGAACCTTGGAAAACCATTTTTGCATGTATCATAGATAAAACATAAATCCAAGGTTTCTAGGGTTGCATGTACACCATAGGAGTATTTGAATGCTCAAAACCCTACAGTGGTATCATAGCCTAGGCTTGTTTGTTTGATACTTGATGCAAAATTGTGAAAAAACTTTGTTTTTCTGCACTCTGTAGCATAAACATGCCGAGTCCATGGAGGGACTCGACGAGTCCATGAGTAAACTCATCCTACTCGTCGAGTAGGTTCTTGCACTCGACGAGTAGGAGCCACAGAATGCTATTTTTCGAGTTTTGCTGCTGGAAATGGACTAGAAACATTACCCTAAATTGTTTTGGTTCTATAAAAATTGTTTTAGATGGTGTAATGGTTATGCTAATCCATTTTCAATAGATATTATCAAAATTTCAAGTTTTATATGTTTAATTCTATGATTCTTGAAATTGTTGATATGCATGTTCATGAACTTATGAGTTTAGAAGATCATAGGAATTATTTGTAACTTACTTGTTAGTTTAATTCTTGATCATTATGTGTTTTAATGGAATCCATAATTTGTCCTCAAGTTATGGATTACCAAAAGTCATTCTTTCAAATACCATTAAAAAACACATAGGTAATATAAAATGAAAAGTCACTCATTTTATTAAACCATTAACTCATAAGTTATGAAATGAAAAGTTTTGTAAAGTTACAAAACTTGCCCTCAAGTTTTGGAACATGTAAAGTTACTTTAAAAAAACTTTAGTTCCAACCCCTAGAATTTTAAAAGTTAAAATTCAACCCTTATACTTTATAATATTATAAGTTTAATGATAATTATATATGTAAAAGAAAAAGTCGTTTTACCGTTAGTAGGCTCATTCACGAAGCCGGTCTATAAGGGGGGTATAAGGTTGCTGCCTATAAAATGGCAGCTTAATGGGTGTCCACTCTCACCCACCGCTTCCTTGATCGGTGGAGGGTCGTTAGCCGAACGGGTAAGACAAGGACTTTAAATCTTCATTAAAAGTATGATGAATATAAAGTAACTAAATGTTTTTTTATAAATTTCCAATCTTAGTTAGTTTAGGAAAATGTGAATAAGGTGATAACCCATGAAATTACACTTTGCACTTTGATTAAGTCGTTAGTGAAGCGTGTGTGGTTAACCAGCACACTAACATGGACTTAACAAGGTAGGCAAAGTGTAACTTAATGTTTATCATAGTATCGGTGGAACGCGTGTGGTTAACCGACACATCGATTGAGGGGTAAATATTAAGGGTACTAAGTAATTTGCATGGTCACTTCACACCTTGTTTTGTGATCCTTGACATCCCAGTCACAAAACCTGAAGGGCACACTCGAGATTGAAACATGTCATTGAAAAGTTCAATGAATCTCAAAGAATCTAGGAGTTTCAAAACCAATTAAAACCTAATAATTTATTTTGTTTTTCAATGTGGAAATTGGTGAATCGTCATTCACCTACCTTCAAATATTTTATAGCTTGGATTATGGCATCCCTCTTCTAAGTTATAAAATATTGTGTTGGTTCCTAGCCTTAATATTACATTTGGGTGTTTTATTAAGGACTATCTTTACATGTAATCTAAAATTGTCTTTCTTTCTTTTCAGATGTCTTGCAACAATGTTGCTTCTGGCTCAAACCCTACCGACTCCTTCTCTCTCATGAACCTTTGTGGGAGAGTCATCTTTGATGGATCCAACTTTATGGATTGGATCAAAAACATCAGGATGGTCACACGGTATGAGGACAAAGAATATGACCTCGACAAGGAGCTTAAAGAACTCGAGCCGTCTGCTACTCTTGAGGAGATCGGTGAATATCAGGCCCATGAAAGAGATGCTACCAAAGTGGGATGCATCATGTTGGCCACTATGATAGCCGAGCTCCAAAAGTTCTATGAGGACTACTATCCTTTTGAGATGCTCATCAAGAGCGATTTGAAATCATCTCCTCTATGATAACAACTCGAATGAAGGATGGTGAACCCATCACAGGCCACATGCAGAAAATGCAAAGGTATGTGGACCGTTTGCTGAAACTGAATGTGAACTTCCCCGAGGAGTTGGCAATAGGCATCATTTTGCACTCCTTACCTTCATGTTATGATCAATTCTGTATGACATACCATGTGAACAAGGAGGAAGTTACACTCATCAAACTTCAAGGACTTCTGAAGACCGCAGAAAGCGGTCTTAAAGGTAAGTCGGTTGTTGCCACTCCTACTCCTACTGCGGCCCTTGTCTTGGCAATCGGGCAAGGCAAAGGAAAGAAGAGGAAGAGCCCTTTGAAGGGCACCAAGGGGAAGACCCTTGATGGCTCCTCTTTAAGTGGAACCAAGAAAGGTTTCGTCACTCCTTCTGCTAAACCTAAAGAGGCAAAATGCTTTTATTTCCATGAAATGTCGCACTGGAAGCGAAACTGCCCAAAGTACCAGCAAGATGTGAAGGATGGGAAAGTTAAACCCTACCATGCAGGTACATACACTATTTTCTCTAATAATTCACCCCATTCTAATTCTTGGATCCTTGATACAGGGTGTGGTATTCACAGTTGTACTAATTTGCAGGGACTAAGAAGAAGTGAGAATGTGGAGCATGGGAAGATAAACTTGGTCATGGGGAATAGGAAAGCTTCACCTGTCACCAAGATTGGAGTTTATTCTTTATTGCTAAGTAGTAGATTAGTATTAGATTTGAATAAATGTTGTTACTCGTCTGAAATGGCGAGAAATATTATTTCCTTTCATGGTTTGTACAAACAAGGTTTTACCTTTTCATGTGATAACGATAGTGGTGGTATTAATGCTTTCTTTAATAATGTTTTTTATTTTAAAGCATTACCTTGTGATGGTGTATATGAAACTGTGTCGGTTGTTGATAACCTAGGAAATAATATATTGTGTATTGATTCATCCACTATCTTGGATAAAGCATCTTTATGGCATTGTCGTCTTGGACATGTAAGCAAGAAACACATAGGCCAACTCCAAAAGGATGGAGTCTTGGAGTCGTTTGACCTAAAGTCAGATGATAGTTGTGAATCTTGTTTGCTTAGGAAAATGAAAAAGTCACCCTTCACTGGTACTTGTGCTAGGGGCGAGGGTTTGTCAGACCTCATACACATTGATGTGTGTGGACCCTTCAGAACCTCCATAAGAGATGCTAACAGCTTCTATGTGACTTTTACTGATGATTTTAGTAGATATGGATATGTCTACCTAATCAAGCATAATTCAGAGACCTTTGATAGATTCAAAGAGTTCAAGCAAGAAGTGGATAATCAGTTGGGCAGGAACATTAAGATGTTTTGATCCGATCGAGGTGGTGAGTATTTTAGTACAGAGTTCCTTGACTGTCTTAAAACAATTGACACCTCCCAGGACACCACAGAGGTGCAATCGAACTTTGTTGGATATGGTTTGTTCCATGATGAGTCGAGCTTTTCTACCAATCTCACTATGGGGGTATGACTTAGAGACTGCCACCCATATTCTTAATATAGTCCCTACAAAGAAGGTTGCCAAAACACCTCATGAGATGTGGACCAGAAAAGTTCCCAATCTGGACCACATCAAGATTTGGGGTTGCGAGGCTTTAATGAGGCGCGAGTCTCACGATAAGCTTAAACCTCGAAGTGAGAGGTGTATTTTCATCTGCTAGCCACAGAGATCCTTTGGTTACCTCTTTTACAGACCTAGTGGTAATGTGGTCTTTGTAGCAAGGAGAGGAGTCTTTCGCGAGAGAGAATTCATGAGCCAAGGAAACTGTGGGAGGCAAATTGACCTTGAAGAAATTCAAGAGTCAAGTGGTGAAGGAACCTCAAACCCTAGTAATCAACCTGAGGATGAAACTCCTGTTGATCCTGTTGGGTTATGAGCATTCTAACACTCCTATGGTGTACATACAACCCTAAATACCTTGGATCTATGTTTTCTCTATTATACATGCAAATATCAATTTTCCAAGGTATTATCCTAACTAGCATATTATGAAGTACAAGTAATATAAAACTAGTAGAATTACATACCTCTTTGTTGGTGCTTGATTCCATGGAGCTCAAGAGCCTAGTGCCCCAAATGTGACATCTCAAATGGTTCACACAACACCATGAACATTTGGAATAACCATGAGAGAAGATATGAGTTCATAAAAATTGGCTTGCCTTTAATGTGTGCATATTTATACACATATTTGATGAGATTAAAACTTAATCTTGAAGATCGATTAGATCTTAAACATGTGAATAAATATTAAACAGTAAGAACACGAAAATAAAGAACAAGTCAAGAATGAATCAAACGTGTCGAATGATTATAAAACAACCCTCAGAAGAGCTCGATCAAGAACATCAACTGTAGAGGGTTAGTAGGTTTACAAGAACGATAAAGAAAATCAAAGTAATTGTAATTCTCTATCTTGTAATCTAGATGGTTAACCTAATATGCATGCAAGCATATACTTATATAATAAACCTAACAGGCTCTCGGTTGGACAGGCCCAAACCGGAGTACAAAACAATTGGACTAACAGCCGAGCCCAATGACGCAATCCTTTAGCGAATCTTCAACCCAAAAATCTCCCCCTTTGCGTCAATTGGAGCGAGATCTTCACTTATTACTTGGGCCAGCAGCAGCAGGTACTTTCTTCTTCACGGTATTAAACAGACGTGAGATAAGAGCCAATATCGTCTGTCTAAACCTGATGTACCATTGGATCATGTCGTTGAAGTACTTGACATCGTCCGCTGCATTCTCTTTACACCTTCGGATGATCGACAACACATGCCCTAGACAAGCAGTGGTGTAAAGATGTTTGTCAGCTAAAGCAAAGAGACATTTCTGTCCTTCTGCTCTAGTGAACATGACCGAATTGCATCTCGGGTCGATCTTGCCCATCTTCATTTGATTGAGATCACTGGCCGATCCCACAGGAGCTATCTTCGGTTTCTTCTTGAAGACTGTGGCTACCTCCTGATCCATTAGGGCTACCTCCATGATGTAACAGACTAACATCCTTTTGAGATGGTCTATAATCGGACCATATTCAGCTTCATTCGTCAAGAGGATGTTATGCAAAACGATCCAATCATGAGGATTTAGGTTCGGTAGATCTGGTAGGGATATAAAATGTTCAGTTCTTGCAGACCCTTGAATCACCTTGAACCGAACATTGATGAATCTTCCTTCGGTATAAGGCTTCAAAACCCGAACATTCACTATCTTCTGGGCGCTCCAGGTTTGATACTGAGGATGAGCAGCCTTCAGATAGAATTCGATCAGCTCCCTGTCAACCTCAGGGTTCGGATGAGGGACTTCAAAAATATTGGAGAAGGCGTGGAAGATAAACGCCTTTCGAGTCAACGACATGTCGAACTGCGAATCGACAGAATTATAGCAGTCGAAGGAGATCACCGGCTCGAGCCATAGGATGCTAGGAGTATCTATGGCCTCCTTAATCATTCGCTCCCGAGTCCAGGCAGGGAAGAGAGTCTTCCTGCTCTCAAGGAGATCGTGGGCTTCTTTCTTCTTGCATTCGGCTTCTTCAGCCTCTCGCACCACACGATTGACATCATCATCAACATTGCGACTGTTTTTACGTTTCAACATGTCCGCAATGGTTTCAGTATCTTCATCTTCATCTTCTTCCTCAGCTATGTTCTTCCCTTTATCCTTCACACCCGAACCCGAAGCTGACCAGTCGGAGGTGGTTCGGTTGTGTGAGTAGCTTTGGAGGAAGGAGGTGGTTTCGATCCAGACTTCACTTCTCCCCCTTGTTTCGGATCGGACACGAAACTAGGTAAACCTTCGATTTTGCCGAGAAGGTCCAGGGCAGGAGCAAGTTTTTCAGCAAGGGTTCGCCTCACCGAATGATTGAGAATTGGATCGTGTGCTTCTAGGATGTTAGATAGGGCAGCGTGTACATCCGAAACACAAGTTTTTATAACCTCCCGTTCGGATCGAAGAGCTTCAAGCTGTTGTTGAGAGTTTGAAAGCTGAGTGCTCTTGACCTTGAGGGCGGTGGTTTTGTTTGCCAGAACGTCCATTAATGAGTTTTCAGCTGCGAGATCCTCTTGAAGCTTAGCGAGGCGCTCATCAATGGAGGCACGAAGGGCCGAGTTGTCATCGCTGATTGATTGGCGAAGTGTAGCGAATGACTGTAACTCCGTTGAGACGAACTTGGCCAATTGCTGAACGATTGGTTCCAAAGTTGTCTTGGTGGCATCAGCGCTTTCCTGTAAGGACTTCAACAGGGAAGAAGCGTCTGAGAATAGTTTATCGACTTTTGCGGTCGCCGCCTCATAGGCTTTTGTAGAGGCGTTTATGGCGGCTGTGGCTGAAGCTACAGAATCATGCTGAGCCCTGGAGAAGATATCAACAAGCTTCTGAAGAGCGGCTTCAGAGAGAGAGGATTGGTTGTTTGTGGATGACGCAAGAAGCAAATCAACCTTCTCGTTTAGCTCCTTTAGATGTTTCTTCGTCACTGGAGCATCATCCTCTTCATCACTTTAAACCTGAAACGGACTAAAGTAGACCGAATCGAAGGTCATGTTTTCTCCGCCAGGAAACGGGTTATCTCCATCAGAGGCATGATCTGGAGATGGTGGGGGTGGTGAAGCTGGGGGTGTGATGGATTTTGTAGGTTCAGGTTGAGTGTTGGGTGGGGTAGTTTCGGGTGGTGGTTGAGTGTGGGTAGGTTCGGTTGTATGCTGGGTTTCGGTTTGAGGTGGTTCGGTTACGGGTGGGGTTTCGGTTACAGGTGGTGTTTCGGTTGCAGTTGTGAAAATGGGTGGTGGTATAGGGAAAGAGGTTGGAGGAATAGTAGTAGTGGGGTTTATGGTGGGAATGGAAGTAGGAATTGTTTGAGTGGGTGAAGGGATGGGGGAATTATGGATTTCCATGTCTGGGGTAGGAGATCGGGGTGGGGTGTTGCCTCTTGGAGGGGTTTCGCCTTGTTGAGAGCCGTCCGAACCCGAACTCTCGCCTTCTGAGTCACTCGAAGAGGAAGGGATGATAAGCTTTCGCATCGGTTGAGTCTTCCTTCTCTTCGGCTGCGGGGATGTTGCAGGTTTTGTTTGTTTCCTCTTCTTGGGAGAAGGACCTTTAGGAGCTTTGGTCACATGCTTCCCTTTTACCGCCTTTTTACCCCTGTTCACCGGTTTGTCAGCATCATGGATGGACTTGAGCATTTCCGGTGTAAGATCCCTCGGTCCTGATTGTTTAAACTCCTTAATCGTCCTGATGATCCTGCTGTCAGAAGGAACATCGCCGTACATTGTCTCCGGAATAGAGCCAATGAAAGAGAACTTGGATGCATCAGAGATGATGATCTTCGTGGTATGAAACGTACCGATCGAAGACATCGATGCACCTGCAGCAATAGGAACGTCGAACTTATCCATTGCCCACTTTGTGATAAGTGTCCAGAACCGGGCAAACGACACCTCAGAATGTCGTGATGAAGAAGAAAGGCTCTGGATGAGCTGTTGCCAGAGGACGAACCCAAAGTCTAGGTTGACGCCGTTGTAAAGTGCATACATAATCGACAGGAACAGTCGACTTGAACCATCGGATCCTGAGCTCCGTTCAGATAAGCCCTTGAAGAGGACTGTGAACATGCCGTTCCACTGCGGCGGTAAGCAGGATTTCTTGAACTTCGCAACGGAGGTGAGCACCTCCGTGTACGCCATGTTGTAAAACATGTTGTAAAGATGGCCCGCCGGAATCGTCTCCGGATTGATTCTTGAAGGGTCAGCAGCAAACCCTAGCAGTGTACCAAATCGCTGCCTTGAAATCGAGGTCTTGTGATCAGACACCTCGAAGAACACCCTGTCGACTGCTTTATCGTAATGAGCAGTCGCAAACACCTGCGATAGGAGCACCATGGGCACAGACTCAACACGAGATAGTGCAGGAGCGATTTGCGAGTACTTCAGGCACTCGATGATCGGAAACATGTAGGAATCATACGCCTGAGGTGTTAGGTCAATCACCAAGCACTGTTGAGGACGAATGGGAAGGATGTGTGAGGTAGCATGGACGGAAGATGATTCTGCCATTGTTGAAGGTAGGAAGAAGAAGATGAACAGTAAAGCTTTTTCGAGTTTTTGCTCTCTTGTAAATTCGGAAGCAGTAAAGAGGTAAACGGTAGTGAAGACTGCCTTTTATAGTGGGTGAAAGGAGAGAGAAAAATCGTTTCAAATCTTCTATGGAAATACGAAAAGGTTTCCGGAATGACAGATGCGTGACAGTTAAGGCATGCGATGATCATGTAGGAGAGAGAGTGTCAGATTCCTAGGATCACGCCGCCCAACAAGCGCTGTTTCAGAACAAACCATTTCAAATCCTCACGCGCCATTAAGTGCCAGATGGGTGTCGCTTGAAATTCGCACACTCGTCCATGATGTCAGTAAAAGAATGGGCGTTTCAAATTCACACGCGCCCCTTTTTAACCACGAGTTGAAATTCAATCCTTTTATTTCCCGCCTGAGTCAGCAACCTTTCGTCTTATCTTGTAAATGGCATCTTTTGAATAAATTGCCCACGTGGATGATTGTTGACCACATCTTAAAAATTAACCACCAAACAAATAATACAGCCTGTAATAATTAGTAATGGAATTTTGGAAAATCAAAGATTTTCGTGCGAAGAGTGTAAAAAGAAAAGAAATAAAGCAACGCTTTTTAGGAATAACTGTGATGTCAATAATGACACGAAACAAATGATCCCGGGCACGAATCTCTTCCTTCAAGGTCAAGAGAGACCTTAAAGTGTTAATGTGGATTCCCGTTGAATTACGATCAAACACTTATTAATAAATGTTGAAAGGCTTCTTTTAATTAGGCTACTTCAGGGTGGCTTTCGCTTTGATGCAACAATTCTAATCTTGAAATAAGAAAGAAAGTGATCAAAGTACTTGTGAGACCGGTGTAGTCTGTTGAACAAGTAGGTAGGAATTAATTTTAAATTGGCTTGGAAAATATAAAATCTCGAAAAAAAAATTAAAAACTGGATCCCAAGGGAAGAAATGTTATGGTGTTTAACAATTTCATAGGAATCACACAAAATAAAATTTGAGATTTCAGCTAGGTACATCCGTCAATTCTTTTGGTGAAAACTTGAGCAAATTAATTGTTCACCGTCAATTCAGATTACGCGTTGAATTTGGGGTTTCACTCAGCTCGTAGTGGCACGAAACTAAGATCATAAACTCAGATGTTGTGTAACCATAAACCTCTGTGGTAATTTCTGAGAGTCTCAAGGGTTACGTTGATGAAACAAATGTAATGGAGATGGTGTAAGAAAATAAAGTACCTCTGCTGCGAAAATAAGGACCAAGCAGAAAACTCTTAACTCATGTGAGAAGAGAGTGAGGTAGCTCATGATTAGAATAAATGTGGTAGCCTTATTGGGAAGACAAGGTTTGTTTATACCAGGTCATGAAGGCTATTATTCAAAATCTTATGAGGCTTGGGACACATACAGCAGCATGCTTCTAGGGACACTAAAGTAATCCATCAATTATCTCCCCATAAACGAACGAACACAAACAAAATTAAAAAAAGAAAAATATTTTTGGAGTTTTTGAAATAGACAAAAAAATAAAAAAAAATAAAAGAGAAAAAAAAATAAGCAAAGAAAATAAGACTTGGAAAGAGTAAAAAAAACTTTGGAAAACTTTGAAAAACCGAACCCGAACGTTCGGTTGGTTTCGGTTGGGAAAATTTTGAAAAACCGGACCCGAGCGTTCGGTTGGTTTCGGTTCAAGAAAATTTTGAAAAACCAAACCCGAGCGTTCGGTTGGTTTCGGTTCAAGAAAATTTTGAAAAACCGAACCCGAGCGTTCGGTAGGTTTCGGTTTTGGAAAATTTTGAGAAACCAAGAAATTTAGACATGCAATCAGAAAATACTTTTAACAAAAAGATAAACAACTTTGTACAAGAAATATACAACCAAGAAAACTACCTTTGTGGTGATGAGCGAGTCAGATGATTTAACCGAACCTGAACGTTCGGTCAATTTCGCTTCTTACGTTTGAGGTTGAGAGGTAGTGTGAGGTACTGACTCTGATTCCATCATACCTAGCCCTTGCAGTATTCTGTTGAATGATGCTTCAGGAAGAGCTTTGGTAAAGACGTCAACCAGTTGATCAGTGGTTCTTACAAAGTGTACCTCGACGTTTCCATCTTCCACGTGATCTTTGATGAAGTGATACCTCAGTGCTATGTGTTTGGTTTTAGAGTGTTGCACTGGGTTATGACAGATCCTAATTGTACTTTCAGAGTCACAATATAGTGGGATCTTCTTTATATTGAGTCCATAGTCTCGAAGTTGAATCTGGATCCAAATCACTTGGGAGGTGCAAGATGCAGCGGCTATGTATTCTGCTTCGGCAGTAGACAACGACACGCACGTTTGTTTCTTGGATTGCCAGCTAACCAACTTCCCGTCAAGGAATTGACAGCCACCAGTGGTGCTTTTTCTGTCGAGTCCACATCCTCCAAGGTCAGCATCTGAATAGGCTTGAATGAAGAAGCCTGAGTTGGAAGGATACCATAGACCTAAGGAGGTGGTTCGCTTGAGATAGCGTAAAATGTTCTTTACTGCAAGCATGTGAGGTTCGCGTGGGTTTGCCTGAAATCGAGCACAATAACACACAGAAAACATGATGTCAGGCCTGCTAGCAGTAAGATACATTAGTGAGCCTATCATTTGACGATAGAGCGTGATATCAACAGCCGGTTTGTCTAGAGATGGAGTTAGCTTGGTGCCGAATGCCATTGGGACTTTGACTTTGGAGTCTCCCATCATACCAAACTTTGCTAGGAGAGTCTTCGTGTAAGCTTCCTGATTGATAAAGATGTCTTCGGGTCCCTGTCTAATATTTAAACCAAGGAAAAAGTTAATAGGACCCATGAGCTCATTTCAAATTTAGTCTCCACCAGCTTTCTGAATTCAGCTGTTAGGTTGGGATTCGTTGAGCCAAAGATGATGTCATTGACATAAATTTGAACTATCATAAGGTGGTTACCTTCCTTTTTGCGAAAGAAGGTTGGGTCAACCGAACCTTGTTTGAATTTGAACATCTTTAAGAATTTAGTTAGCGTTTCAGACCAGGCTCTCGGAGCTTGTTTGAGGCCATACACAGCTTTATCTAGAATGTAGCAATGATTTGGATATTTTTCGTTCACGAACCCAGGAGGTTGCTCCACATACACGGTTTCTTCGAGTTCTCCATTAAGAAATGCACACTTGACGTCCATTTGGAAAACTTCAAAGTTTTTGTGGGCAGCGTAAACAAGAAATATTCTAACAGATTCCAGCCTAGCTACAGGAGCGAAAGTTTCTTCATAATCAATCCCTTCCTCCTGACAATATCCTTTTACTACCAGACGAGCTTTGTTCCTTATAACATTCCCTTCCTTGTCCATTTTATTCCTAAAGACCCATTTGAGACCAACAACTGAAGCATCTGGAGGAGTTGGAATGAGGCGCCAGACTTTGTTCCTTTCAAATTCGTTCAGTTCGTCTTGCATCGCTTGAACCCAATCGGAGTGATCGAGAGCAGTGTTAACTGTCTTCGGTTCAACTTTTGATACGAATGAGTTAAACATACAAAACTCAACCTTTGAAATTAAGGATGTCTGTTTTGCCTTCAGTTGTGATCGGGTCAGAACCTTTTCGGAGACATCACCAACCACTTGAGAGATAGGATGATCTCTGGTCCATTTGGTAAGAGGAGGATAGTTTGGATCAAAGGTTGGGTCTAGTTCAACATTGATCATTTCTTCTGGCTCGGATTGGCTTTCGTAGTCAAGTGACATATCACCATGCTCCCCCTCGATTGATGAGCTATGAGAAACTTGAGGTTCAGAGGTTTCTTGTGGTGCTGGACTTTCAGGCGTTGATGTACCTTCGGTTGGAGAAGCACTTTCGGTTGCCGTTGGACTTTCGGTAGCAGTTGTAGAGCTTGGCTCCCCCTCAACATGTGAGCTTGGCTCCCCCTCGACTGAAGTATCATTGGATTGAGGTTCATCAGAATTCGATCCTCCTTCATTTATTCTCCTGGCAGCTTCTTCGACAATTTGCTTCATGTGGTCTACCTTGTTGTCTGCTGCGCCTGCTTCTAAGAGAGTAGCTTTCTCTGGTTCGTCAAAGAGCTCCATAAATTTCTCGTATAGATTAGTGATCGAGACTGTGACTTGGCCAGTTTGAGGAAAGATTTCCCTAGTTGTGTCTTCTTTGGCCTGTAGCTTTTTGACATAGCTATCGTCAAAAGTCACGTAATATGTCTCTTCGATTTTTCTCGAACGCTTGTTTAGGACTCTGTATGCTTTGGAAGTGAGAGAGTAACCCAGAAAGATTCCCTCGTCGGCTTTGACATCGAACTTGTTGCGGTGTTCTTTAGAGTTAAAGATGAAACGCCGTGAGCCGAACACATGGAAAAATTTCACATTGGGCTTTCTGTTGTTGAGAATCTCGTATGGTGTGAGCGTGAATCGTTTGTTAAGATAGGACCTGTTCTGTGTAAAACAAGCAGCAGAAATAGCATCAGCCCAAAAATAAAGAGGCAAGGAAGCGAAACTTAGCATAGTTCGGGCAGCTTCACACAAAGATCGGTTTCGTCTTTCGACAATGTCGTTCTGTTGAGGTGTGTAGGGAGCTGAGAAGTTGTGACTTATTCCCTTTTCTGCTAGAAATTCTTCAAATTCCCTGTTCTTGAATTCCAGACCATTGTCGCTTCTGATGTTGCGAACAACCTTCTTGAGCTGTACTTCAATCTGCTTGATGAACACTTTCAGCTTATGAGTCGCTTCAGATTTGAGCTTTAGAAAGAACACCCATGTAAATCGTGAAAAGTCATCAACAATAACAAGAATATACTTGCTACCACCGATGCTTTCGATAGATGAAGGACCACACAAATCAATATGAAGTAATTCGAGTGGTTCAACAACTTTTGTGTTAATTACAGATGGATGACTTTGACGACTCTGCTTCCCCATTTCGCATGCAGCACACAAATGATCTCTGTCGAACTTGAGCAATGGAAGACCTCGAACATGACCTCCAGTGACAAGTTTTTTGATATCTTTAAAGTTGAGATGAGAGAGTCTTCGGTGCCACAACCAGCTTTCGTCAGATTGAGCTTTTGATAACAAGCATATAGCTGGGTTTCCTTTGATGGGTTTAAGGTTTAAAGGAAACATTTCACCCTTACGCTCCGATTTGAGAATTACTTTCTTTGTCTTCTTCTCAATAATTTCAGAACCTTCATCATCGAATGAGACTTTGAGACCCGTACCTCCAACAAGCTGAGATACACTGATGAGGTTGTGTTGTAGTCCTTCCACATAAGCCACCTTCCTTATAGTAAAATCATCGTTAGTTATCATTCCGTATCCCTTTATGGTGCCGAAAGAGTTGTTTCCAAACTTGACGTTGCCACCATTTGAAAGAGACCTGTATTCCCTGAGCTCTTCTTTCCTCCCTGTCATGTGACGCGAGCAGCCACTGTCGATGTACCATTCTTCGTCAAACTGCTCGTCACTTATAACCTGCAAAAATTAAGCAGATTTAGGAACCCAAAGTTTCTTGGGCCCACGTGAGCTTTTCATAGGAACAGGAATAGTAAGAGAGATGTCAACAAGATATGTTCGTTTTATAAGTGTTGTTTCATCTTTCTTTTTAATGGTAAAAACTTTGATTTTATTAGGATTAGGTGCGTTCGGTTTAGACTCTGGTTTGGATGCATTAACCTTCTGTTTGCCTTTTTGTTCAGCTGACGAATGAGATTTTTGAGAACGAACAGAATGATCTTTAGAGCAAGATGGAGATGAAGTGGGAGAATTAGAATTAGATGAATGAGAAGGATTGGGTTTAGATTGAGATGACTTCTTGGCTAGAGACTCTAGGTGACTCTTTTGCTTTTGATCATTTGTGGGACTGACCTTAGAGTTTTGATCTCTCTTGACTTCAGAAACGAACCTTTGCTTTCGGTTGGAGCAGTTCTCTGAACCGAACCTATGCTTTCGGTTGGAGTCATTCTCAGAACTGAACCTTTGTTTTCGGTTGCTATTCTCTTCTGAACCGAACCTTGGCTTTCGGTTGTTGAGGCTCTCATGCTTTTTGACAGGATTGTTCTCAAACTTCAGATTCTTGTCTTGATGTGTGAAATATGCATTCTGGGATTGCCAGAATTGTTTCCTTTCAGAGAGATTCTTCCTGTATCTCTGGTTCCTTTCACGTTTCTTATTCCTCATCTGCTTCGGTTGATGATGAATATTGGCTTTCATTTTTGGTTTCTCCTTAGCTGGTTCACTTTGAACTGTGGGAGTTTCACTTTGAACTGAGGTACTAGAGGGAGTGTCTTCTTTTGCCGAACTTCCATTCTCTTGAGGAATATGTTTCGTACCACTGGTGCTTGGCTCATCGAAACTATCTGGCTTGTTCAAGGGTTCTGGTATGTATCTACCTTTACTCATCCATGAGGTTCTTTCTGATAAGCCTACCGTTTCGTTTGCATTATCTATTGGAGCTGACCAGAAGTACTCATCGCAGCCATCAGCATTGTCTTCGTTCACAATAGCTGTGAGTTCAGCAGTCTGATGTTTGGTTATTCCAGTGACCTTGTACACTTGATTTGGAGTGGTCCTGACCTTTTGATATACAACCGCTTTCTCTGCTAAGATCGGGGACTTTTGTTGGGACAATCGAGCGAACTCCACTGAATTTTCAGAAATTAGATTCTTGTGGTTTTCAGGTTCGCTTTTTACAAATTCTGAGCAGTCAACCGTGTCCTCCACAAAAATTTCACTCATGTTGTCGTCCTCATTAAGCTCAGATGCATTTTCAACATCAATTTTGTTTTCTGAGCTCAAGTTGGCGTTTAAAGAGTCAAATTTGTGTATGGTTTCGGTTCTCAGTTTAAGTCTATCATTTTCATCCAAAAGGTTTTTAAGCATGTCCTTGTGGTCCTTGGATTTAATGAAAGATTCTATTTTGTCCAGTCCATACATGTAGGTCGGATTAATGTCATCAGATGATATCACACTCTCACAATTATAAGCTTCCGCATCGATTTCATCCTCCTTAAACTCAAGGAAGGGCAAAATCATGCGATGGATCTTTTGGCCTATTTCACAGTCCAAGTGAAGCTGAGTAATATTAGAATAAAGACGTTTTGCAATTAAACAAAAAACATTCCGCTGTTTTAACAACTTTAAATTGTCTCTTTGTAAATAAATGTTTTCGTCTTTTATTTTAACTAATTCAGACTCCTTCAACTCGATCCACATGCGCCGCTCCTCACTCTTCGAAGACACCCTGCTTAATTAATCAGTTAGGTTAGAATTGGTGACTCGTGTTTGAGTTAAGCTACTATCTAGATGAGAAATTCTTGTATTAACATTTTTTAGTTCTTTCTCACATGAGGATTGTGGTACTTTAAATGAAACGAAAACCGATTGTACCTTCTTGTTCAGTTCATCGAGCTCGTTGAACTGCACGTTGAGCGGTTTGGCCGTAAAGCACATATCCTGCTGCTCCTTCGGTTCATTGCTTCCACCATCAGTGTTGTATCCCCTCATCTGAGATACATCGGACACCATGAAGCACCTTCCTCCACTGCTCTCCTCCTTTGCCACACAAGCCTTTCCATGAGAAGGCTTCCTCACTTCATCGTCTTCAGAGTCGGTTGACCAAACTTCCACTCCACCGAACTCATCATTAGCAACCGAACCCTGCACAATAAGAGCATTCATGGAAGGGTTAGCGGTAGATTTCTTCTTCCTCATATCATCAAGCTTTTTCTGTAGCAAAGCTTCCTCATCCTTTTCCTCATCTTTTTCAGCCATCTTTTTGAGGACACAATCCTTAGCATAGTGATTTTTCCCACCACAGTAGTAACAGCTTACTCCAGAATCACCATCTGCTTTCGGTTCCTTCTTGGGCTCTTCAACCTTCGGTTCATAATTAACCTTTTCTGAACTATAACTCCCCTGCCAGTTTCGGTTTTTGTTGCTGGGGAATCTCTTCTTAATGAACCTCTTAGGGTTAGACACCATCATAGCATAATCCTCAGATGTGAGGTCATACTCCTCCAAATTGAGGTCTTCATCCTCCATCACAGCTTTACTTTTTGACAGGAGGGCCAGCGAACCTAGGCTTGAAACAACGTTCTTTTCCTGCAGCACAATCTTCTCCTGTGACTTAAGAATACCCACCAGTTTCGCCAAAGAGTATGATTTAAACTGCTCATGGGCTTTAACTGTTGACACCACTACTCTCCATTCTGACCTTAGACCATTTAAGAACGTAACCTTCTGCTCGATAAGCTTCCTTTCGATGTCATGTTTGATCATCCTGCTGAGAAGATGATTGAAGCGATCGAATGTCTGGGTCACAGTTTCTTCGGCTCCTTGCCTGAATTCTCCAAACTCAGATAAGAGCAAGGTTTGGATAGAATGTTCAAGATCCTCGTCTGTAGAGTACAGTTCGCGAAGTCTATCCCAAACTTCCTTTGCCGTCATGCATGAGCTGACCAACCTGAAGGTGTCGGACTGAAGGGCGAATCTTATCAATCTTAACGCCTTGATATTACACTGGAATTTATCCTTTTCATCTTGTGCAATATCTTTGACATCCTTCAGCTGATCATTATACTCCTTTTGAGTTTTAATAATCCTTGACGTTGCAGAATGAGAAAAATGTCCATTAATGATCACTTCCCATATGAGGTATCCATTATCCTCAGATCCTATAACGTAGTCTTCGAAGTGATGCGCCCAGACTTCATAATCATGGGTATATAGGATTGAAATCTTCGTGGTTGAACCGATGTTGTTGGAAATATTGATGGGGTTTGATTGCGACTCGTCCATTATGATCAAAAAACATGTTCAAAGATCAGACTTGTAATAAATCAGATTAGGGCAAAACAATAAATATCAAGATACGTCAATAATGAGATGACGGCTCAATAAATATCATTAATTGCGGAAAAACCCTAATTGAAACCTTTTCACAGAAAAGATGTGTATCGATTACACAGCCTCCTGCTCTGATACCAATTGATGAGATTAAAACTTAATCTTGAAGATCGATTAGATCTTAAACAGGTGAATAAATATTAAACAGTAAGAACACGAAAATAAAGAACAAGTAAAGAATGAATCAAACGTGTCGAATGATTATAAAACAACCCTCAGAAGAGCTCGATCAAGAACATTAACTGTAGAGGGTTAGTAGGTTTACAAGAACGATAAAGAAAATCAAAGTAATCGTAATTCTCTATCTTGTAATCTAGATGGTTAACCTAATATGCATGCAAGCATATACTTATATAATAAACCTAACAGGCTCTCGGTTGGACAGGCCCAAACCGGAGTACAAAACAATTGGACTAACAGCCGAGCCTAATGACGCAATCCTTTAGCGAATCTTCAACCCAACAATATTTATACAACATATCCTGATATTATAATTACTTTTATGCCCTTATTAGAACAAAATATACTTAATTTGCTATGAATCATGTTGTAGGTATTAAAAGACTTGTTTACGCAAAAAAGAAGCTGGAAGCTGGATTAAAGAAGCTTGGAGTTGAAAGTTTGGACAAGAACTCTAAAATGAAGGAAAATATGCCCAAGACATCGTGGTAATATCTGCCACGATGTGGTGTCTTGAAGATTCCCGATCAGATTCGATGACGTGTAGAATACGGGATAAACACAACCACCACGACGTGGTGCCCTGCTTTCGGGAGAAGTATAAATATCTCACATAAACCTTCGAATGGGAACTTTTGGCTCTGGAGAATTCGAAGTTTTTTAAGGCAAAGGCACTAGAATTAAGCATTGGAAGCGAGGAATTCAATCACAATCATTAGACGAAGGAGATCCAAGGCAAGTAAACTCCACGTTTCGTTTTTTCATTAGGAATAACGATGTATTTACTTTTAAATCTTGATTTTATGATTTTGTTTGCTGAAATCATGAGCTAAACACTCATGACTTTCATTTGGCTAGGATGAGTTGACTAAACATGGTTGATTTCATAGTTAGGATTTAGTGATTTGGTTATTTGTTGACTTTTGCTTATTAAAGAACCTCAAGTATTTTTGATAACTGCTTTTAATCTGCTTATTGCTGAATTTGATTAGGATAGAATGACCATTTTTTCTTAATTGAATTTGAATCTTATGATCTTGTGACTTGCAAAATCGTAGGACTAGAGTTTTGATTAAAACCTAGGGTTAAGTAGAAAAGTGGGTAAAAAGTATAGAAGCCAATATATGACGAAAAATCATATATAGAATTGAATCAATAAAATTAATTGGTCAATTAATTATAAGTCTAAGCAACTCGAACTGAACACTAGTGAACTTGTAAGTTTGTCCGCTTGATCTGTAACATCCCAAAAATCAGGTATACCTTATGAACCTTCATCTTTGAGCAGTTAGCACATTTGGCCCTTGTTAAGGAAATGCATGTTTGGCGAGTATGCGGGGCGTACTGGGGTGTACGCTCAGCGTACTCGTCCGCGTCTTGAGCGGGAAGGGTCGCCAGGTATGCGGGGCATACCAATGTGTACGCGGGGCGTACCCGGCCCAGAAAAGAAACCCTAATATGTTGAGCCTCCCTATTTAAGCAACCTTAAGGCCCTTTTGGTGGCCACCTTTTCCAGAGCTTTACCATTTCAAAACCCTAAATCTCGTTCATATAGCAAGGGAGTGTCTAGGAGGGATTTGTATTGTGTTCTTGGCCATTTGGAGCAAAGTGATAGCCTTGGAAGAGGAAGGGTTGGAGCTCAAGCTTTTGGATTCGAGTTTAGCAGTGAAAGAAGCTTCATTTTGAGGTAAAAAGCTTCAAGCTTTGCATCTTTTTTGTTCATGCTTTGTAGAGAGAAATTTTAGGGTTTTTGGTCCCCAAGTTCATAGCTTTTTGAGTATTTGAGCTCATAGAAGCCGAGATCTGTCCCATACTAGTTCATTTAGTGTTGTTATGTGATAAAAATCCAGTCTTGGTTGTTAAAGGTTGTTCATGCATGAGATATGGAGCTTTTAAGGTTGGAAATGGAGTGTTTTGGGTGTTGGTGACTTCCACAGCCATGCAAAGGCTTAAAGTCACCAACTTTATGGATTAAGTCATATTAGAGAAGTCAGATCTGGATTTTGGACGCATGTCTTAACTGATTATGACCTGAATGAAAAGGAGGAGAAAGTTGGGAGTTACGCTGGGTGTAATCCCAGTACGCGCGGCGTAAGAGGTCGCGTACCCCGATTCTATGAAGCCTCCGAGTACGCTTAGCGTACAGATCTGGTATGCGTCGCGTACCTCAGAAGGTTGACTTTTGTTAACTTTTAGGGTTTGGTCAACTTTTGGGTATTTGAGCCATGAGAGAGGTAAAATGGTCTTTTACCCTTATGAGAATGATAGGAAAGGAAAGAGTCTAGCCTTAAGGAAATGTATTAATGAGAAGTGTTTGTTATGATTAGGCGGATGCTAGATCTTATCTCAAAGAGTCCGAGATTTCCGAGATTTACCCGAGGTGAGTCTTCTCACTATACTGTACCCGGAAAGGTACCTATGTGTGACGGGAAGGTCTTGTATGCTATGAGATGCATGTATTGTATGCTATGAGTTGCATGTTCTGTTTGCGTTATGTATCTGATATGTATGCTATGTATGATATGGGCTGGAAGGCATTATGACATGGACCGGAAGGTCAGGGAGTCATGGACCTGAAGGTCGGTATGGGTAAGACCGGAAGGTCTACCGAGACTGGGACGGAAGTCCCCTGAGACACATGGACCGGAAGGTCATGTAGAGTATGGCCTGGAAAGGCGTATATGTGTAAGTGGTATATGGGGAACTCACTAAGCTTCTTGCTTACAGTGTTTATGTGTAATGTGTTTCAGGTACTAGTGAGGACCGTGGGAAGGCGCTGACATGACTCGTACACACACAGACGGATTTGGATATGTTTTGATCTTAGGATTTGATATGTTTTGTACAATGACCATGTTACATTGGATTTTATGGTTTTGTCTTGAATGAAATTACGTTCTAAAAATGAAAAATTGTTTTGAAAATTTATGTCGTTACAATTTGGTATCAAAGCCTTGGTTTGAGGGACCCGGATGCACCTTCGGGGGTATCTGAACTCAAACTGAGGATTTGAGAAAATTTTCAAACGATAAGACTAAATTTTTTCTAAAAAGCAAGAGATTTTGAGACAACCAGAGCGGAGCAGTGTGTACGGTCAGCCAACGCCTGAACGGTCAATCCCCAAAATGCCCTTACGTTATGTGTTATGAGATATGATATGTTATGTTATGCATGCTAAAGTTGGCTAGGTATTCATATTTGATTTTTAAATTTTAGTTTTTAATATGCTAATTTAGGAAACTTAGCCAATTAAAATTTTTGCTAGTATAGTATTAGATGATCCGATCAGAGCCCAAATATTTACTTGAGCCAACACATGTTATAGTGTATTTGTGGCTTCCCATTTTCTAGTGAAAAGTCATGAAGCATGAAAGGTAATCTGGTAGCTTATATGGCATAACACGTTTTGCAGCCTAAACCTGAAATCTATCCAGGAAAGCTTAGGTAGTCATTGCACTTAGACTAATATCTTACCCAATAAAGGTTGAAGCTAAGCTCCTTGCTTAAGCATGTAGGATTTGAGAGAAAAAAAAGTAAGAATATATGTAGAGAGAGAGAGAGAGAGAGAGAGAGAGAGAGAAATTACTAAAGAGTTAAAGAAGTTTGGAGTTTTCAAAGTGTGAAGATCAAAAGAACAAAATTTCTGAAGAAATCAAAAATTGAAGATACCAGAAAATCAAACAAATAAGGTGGTGAATTCAAGTAAATTAAAGATCAAATATACAACAAAGTGAAAAAAAGAGAGCTCTATTATGGTATCAAAGTTGTAATTTCTAGAATTTATGTATGCTTGGTTGTTTAGCCAGAAACACCTTGAGCGTAAGCAAGATTTCTGAGGATTGATTCGGAGGGTTGCAAAAATGAATGTCATATAAGTTAAGGGGTGAAGATTCGTAGGGATTGTGAGTATTTAGGAATGGGAAGTTCTTAGGAATTATAGACACAATTACATGCATTGAGGTCTTGGGATAATGGATGGGTTTGAAATGGATTGTTTTGTATCTTGCTGGTAAAATTTTAAATAAATTTGCTTAAGGGCAAGCAAAGAATAAGTGTGGGGTATTTTGATATGTGCATATTTATACACATATTTATACAACATATCATGATATTATAATTACTTTTATGCCCTTATTAGAACAAAAGATACTTAATTTGCTATGAATCATGTTGTAGGTATTAAAAGACTTGTTTAAGCAAAAAGGAAGCTGGAAGCTGGATTAAAGAAGCTTGGAGTTGAAAGTTTGGACTAGAGCTCTAAAATGAAGGAAAATATGCCGAACACGTCGTGGTAATATCTGCAACGACGTGGTGTCTTGAAGATTCCCGATCAGATTGGATGACGTGTAGAATACGGGATAAACACAACCACCACGACGTGGTGTACCTACGATGACGTGGTGCCCTGCTTTCGGGAGAAGTATAAATATCTCACATAAACCTCTGAATGGGAACTTTTGGCTCTGGAATTAAGCATTGGAAGCGAGGAATTCAATCACAATCATTAGCTTGCCTTCTATATTATGCACTAGTGCTAATTTCACCAACCAATGGGGTCTTTATATAGTGTGCACATTAGGGTTACACCATGTAACCTATGACTTTACCCATTACTTATGCTCCATGGGTTTTAACCTCCATGGAGTATCCATGGGCCACCACATGGGTTAAACCCAACATAAGGAATCATGGATCATAAGGCCACATAAATTGATTTTGCTAAATGGTAATCTGATTTCCTTATCAAAATAGATAGATTTGGTCAAATTTTAAGATAATGCCTAAATTATTTGTTTAATTAATTATTTAAAATTTGATCTAGTAATTTTGAAAAGTTTCAAATCGCACCCTTTATGTTTGGAATTTAAAATTTAATTTTGAAATATTAAATTCTAAAACCCAAGTATTTTAAAATTTTAAAATACAACCCTTATACTATTATAATATTAATATATATATATATATATATATATATATATATATATATGTGTGTGTGTGTGTGTGTGTGTGTAAGATGAGTCAGTCTTACCGTTAATAGGTCTCATTCACGAAGCTGGTCTATAAGGGGTGTTTAAGGAAGCAGCCCATAAAATGACCGCCATTGGGTATCCATTCTTACCCATCGCACTCTTGACTAGTGGAGGGTCGTTAGCCAAACGGGTAGGATATGACATTAATTCTCTCATTAATAAGTATAATGATCAATATAAAGTAACTAAATGTTTATATAAATTCTCAATCTTGGTTACTTTAGGAAAATGTGAATTTGATGTTAATCCATGAAATTGCACATAACACCTTGTCAAGTTGTTAATGGAGTGTGTGTGGTTAACCGACACACTAACTTGGACTAACAAGGGTGACAATAGGTAGCTCGTAAATTATCATATATCAATGGAGCATGTGTAGTG
The DNA here is from genome assembly GCF_002870075.4 of Lactuca sativa. Classification (NCBI taxonomy): domain Eukaryota; kingdom Viridiplantae; phylum Streptophyta; class Magnoliopsida; order Asterales; family Asteraceae; genus Lactuca; species Lactuca sativa. The sequence continues at coordinate 5,935,916 of NC_056626.2, read as the reverse complement.
AATCGGCACATTGATCAGGTGGTAAATGACATCGAGAGTACCAAGCTAATTTACATGGTCATTCACACCTTGTGTTGTGATCCTCGTTATCCCAATCACAAACTTGAAGGGCATAATCGAGATTAAACATGTCATTGAAAAGTTCAATGAATCTTAAAAGAATCTAGGAATTTCATTTCATTTAAAACCTAATTCTCTTAATTTCGCTTTTTGTGGTGGAATTGGTAAATCGTCATTTACCTACCTTCAAATAATTTACAATTAGATTACATCATCCCTTTTCCGAATTGTGAATTATTGTGTTGGATCATAGCCTTAATATTTTAGTTGGGTGTTATATTAAGGATTCCTTATCTAATCAAACTTTGTCCTTCTTCTTTTGCAGATGTCTACCTCAAACACCGCTTCCGGTTCCTCCAACAGTAACTCTAAAAACTCTTTCTCGCTCTTGAACATTTGTGCGAGGATTACGTTCGATGATTCCAATTTCAATGATTGGATTCGAAACATTCGAATGGACTTGCGTTACGAGGACAAAGAATATGTCCTCAATAAGCCGTTGAACGAGATTGATGAGTCCAAAGCTACCCCCGAAGAAATAGCTGATTATGGGGTTCACTACAAGGATGCTACTAAGGTGTCATGTATTATGATAGCCACCATGACTCCTGAGCTGCAACGGTTCTACGAGGACTATTAGCCTTATGAGATGTGCAAGGACTTGATGGAAAATTACCATCAAAGAGCACGTCAAGAGAGGTATGAGATATTCTGGTCATTCATCACGACCAAGATGAAGGATGGAGAATCCATCATGACCCACCTGCAAAGAATGCAGAGGTATGTGGATTGTTTGCTCAAGTTGAATGTCAATTTTGACGAAGAGCTGGCTATAGATATAGTCTTGCACTCTTTGCCTCCTTGCTATGATCAGTTCAAAATGACTTATCATTTGAGCAATAAGAAAGTGACATTGAGCAAACTTCAAGGTTTGCTCAGAACTGCTGAAAGTCTATTGAAAGGAAAAGTTGTTGATCCACTCCTCCTGCTGCTGTTGCTTCTGTCTTGGCAATTGGACAAGGAAAGGGATCGAAGAGGAAAGCTCCCTCGAAGAACTGGAAGGGTAAGTCTCATGATGGATCTTCTTCTAGTGGATCCAAAGGAAAAACCGGTTTTGTCCCTCCCTCCTCTGATCCAAAAGATGCAACATGTTTCTATTGCCAAGATAAGGGGCATTGGAAGAGAAGTTGCCTGAAATACTTGTAGGACATCAAGGATGGGAAGATAAATCCCACCTTCGTAGGTATTTATACCATTCTATATAATAACTCACCACATGCTAGTTCTTGGGTCCTTGGTACAGGATGTGGTTTTCACATTTGTTTTGATTTGCAGGGGCTAAGAAGAAGTAGGGATGTGGAGCATGGGAAGATGAACCTATATATCAAAATTCATGGTTTTTAATTTCCTACAAAATATATTTAAAAAATAATTATAAAAAAATAAAAGATAGTGAAATGTGACAATATTCTGCCTATTGGTAAGTGAAAAGAGAGCGAGAAGAAAACTGTCACGACACTCAAAAAATAAAAAGTGAAACTTAAATAGTAACATTGAAGATATTTGCCGGTAGAGACACATGTTAATTAAGCCTTTGTATGTACTTATGTATTTGATGATGTATTGATTTATAACTTAATACTTGTGGATCTTTCGGTGTTTGGTTTTTGATCGAGTATTTATTGAGGTTTAATATCTAAACATTGTTGTTATAATAATCTTTTGAAAATACATGGCTCTTCAATGATGTTTTAAAAGTATAAAGATGATTTTAAATGAAAACTTTTTTGGTATACTTTTATAAAAATTAGGTGTTTGCAATTTATTTTACTAAAGTTTTTCACTTTACAACTTTAATAAAGACGTTAAGTGTTAAGTCCCTATTTCAAAATCTATCATATGAAAGCTCGGATAGAATTTGATTTTTTATTTTATTAGCTAAAACTATTCTTATTTTTACTTTTTCAAATAATATAATATATTTTTTATTTTTTTATACCCACAGATATATTAATAGGCTAAGATCAAAAGATGCTAGAAGTCTAAAAAACAATCACATTCAAGAAGGAAAGCAGAAGGAAAATGGACATCTAAGATTACATCTAAACCTCAAAAAAAGAAAAAACAGAAACAGGCCAATGTTTACTAAGTAACTACTCCATGTCTTGATCGCCGGTTATCCAAATGGATATGTGTTCCAATCAGTCCATTTGATTGCCAAGTTAGAACTAGTGTTGTTCATTATTTGGATAAAACGAATTGTCCAATTGGACAATTTGGATTGGACTATTTGGTTCGGATATTCGGATTTTTGGATTGGTTTTCAACAAAACCGAATTATTATTTTGGATTTCGGATTGGTTTTGGATTATAAAATAAGAACCGAATAGTCTAAAAAACCGAATAAACATTTATTATTTATTTATTTATAATATATACCTATAGTTATTTATTAATTTGTAATTTATTTTTTCAAATATGTTCAAAACGTTTAACCCGATAAAAAAACATTAATATACATTTTCTTTCAAAAGTTTTCAATCTATAAAATATTTAACTATAATATTTCTTCTTAGTAATTGTTTATAAATTTCAAATCACAACTAAATAATTTGTTTTCGCTTCTTGTATAAAGCTAGATAATATTATAATTATATGTCGTTTTAAAATGTTTCGGTTTTTGAAAACCGAATTATAAAAACCGATCCAATTGAATTGTAATTGGATTGGATCGGATCGGATTTGAATTTAGTTTGGACTATTCGGATCCATGTTTTGAAAACCGAAATTAATTTGGATTCACTTGATTGGATTATATCAAATCGATCCATCCAAACGAACACCTGTAGTTAGAACTCCAGTGTTTTATCCATAGGTAGAACATGGATTAAATATTACCCGCCACCGTATTTGAAGCCTTTATGGATTCTCTTATTTTTCAAAAGTAATTTATCTTTTCAGAAATATCATTTATTAGAATAACATTTGAATTTAGAGCGACACACATGCTTAATATTAATTTCATAATGAATGCAGGATTTCATTATTTATTTATTTATTAACTCAGCCCTTATTTGAAGCTTTTATTGTGGTAGTTGTTAACTGTAAATATGTACTCATTAATCATCAAATATTCAAATATCGAAGTTTATGCAATTTTAATTAATTCAGATTATATTTTATTTTCTACATATTAAATGGGTAACATTTATACCCGAGGGTATGATCATATTTCATTTTTTAGTTTTTAAATAATATGTCAGTTTTTCATTCACTCTCATTTCACCCACCAAAAAACAGAAAATTGTCATCTTTTTTTTTACCTTTATTTTGTAAAAATATTATATTCATTTTGTAGAGAATAAATATTATATTCATTTTGTAAAGAATTAAAAACTATGAACTTTGATATATTTTTTTTATAATTTTTCAGTATATATATATATATATATATATATATATATATATATATATATATATATATATATATATAATTTAATAAATATTAAAAAAAATGGAAAGAAACTAACCAATCATACGAGAAGAGAAAGAACATGATAGCCTCCCCTCACCCTTTTCCCACACCCTAAACCGCACCCACGTATTATGTTTTGGGGTACGGTTCATGCTCCTGCACCATCTTCCTGCTCCATACCCTTTTGTCTTAGAATTAATTAAGACTCAAACGGGATCAATGTTGAATGTCATCCAATTTGTTTATTTTTCAGTAATTTAAATTTGTTCAATCTTGTAGATATTTTTTATAAATAGCATCATTTTCATAATAAAATTGATTCAAGTACGAATACATCAAACACAATTAGATTATTTGGACAGGGCAAAGAAAAAAAGTCACTCAAAGCTTTCTAGAAAAAGGCGTAGGGCATTTTGTCTCTTGTGGGGTTAAGAGTAGTTCATGCAGCACATTGTTTTTTGGACATAGTTGATGCAATCGCAAACACTAGTGAAAATGACACATTTAGCCCTCTTCTTATTTAGTGAAAGTGACTAACATAGTCAACTAGGGGTGTTTTTGTCATTTGGCATGGGGTCCGAATCGGTATGATGATGAATCAATCGGAGCCAAAAACAATCCGCAGTTTATTAGGCTAGAGGGAATGATAACACTCCTAACACCTTGCCACATTACTTTTTTGAATGTCATGTCATCTTTTTTTCTTAGCATCTAATTATAATCATTTTATAAAGAGTGATAACACTCCTAGCATTTTATTTATTTATCTTTTTTGATTTTTTTTTTAAATTTCAAAAATAAGATTGAAACTTTGAATTTCAAACGGCGCCCTCATTTTCCAAATATCATATCCAACCGATAAACATGGCCTAAAATGTGATTTTTTTTCTTTATGATTTATTGGTTTTAAAAAAATCCTATATTAAACATCCATCTAAATAAACTAGCATTAAAAAGTGTTGGTGTTACAAACGAGACCTTGTGGATGAGAACGACATTTTTTGGAGAGTCCAGAGGAGCTTGAAAGGAAAATTTGTGCTTTCTTTTTGTTTCTCTTTCGTTTATTTCTCATAACTTAAAGCGTCTAATGCCTGTTTTTTCTCAAATCTTCAGTGGAAAAAGATGAGAAACAACAAGAAATCAAAAAATTAAGGGGGTTGAAAAGCAAAAACAAGAAAAAATTAGAGAAATTAAGAGAGGAATCAGAGGAAGAAGGAGGGTTTTTTGCTTTTTCTGGTTGAAGAAGAAGAACGAGAAAGAACCTGAAAAAGAAATGTTTACTCAAACTCAACCGCAGAAGCAATCTAGGGAGCAACTTCAAACTGATGCAAGCTGGTCAAATTTCAGGGAGTTTGAGTTTCAGTGGGTTAATGTGGAAAAAGATGAAGAGTCTAAATCTGCTCTCTCAACTTTTAAGGGAAAGAGGAAGAAATAGAGAAGAAAAAATTAGAGGTTAAAGAAATAATTCAAGCTCGGTTGGGTCGTATTGAAGAAGAAACCAAATGCTTTGGACCAATCACCTTCTTCCCTTCCTTTCTCTCTAATCTCGCCAAAGCCTTAACGACTGGAGCATAGCGACCCCCTTAGCGAGCGCTAGGGGGCGGTGTTCTCCTTGTCTTAGCGAGTTTAGCGATAGACCTTAACACCCCCACTCCGTCAGCCATATGAATTGGTCTTTCTACAAAATTTCAAATGTATGTGTATCCGATGTGGGCCCCATTAAAATGGACAAAATGGTTGATACAATAAACCTTTCACAAAGGTAAAAACATCATATATATATATATATATATATATATATATATATATATATATATATATATATAGGGTTGTCACAATATGGGTACCTAAGCTTATATACCCTTAAGGGTATATTCACTTTTCCCATATATATATATATATATATATATATATATATATATATATATATATATATATATATATATATATATATATATATATATATATATATATATATATATATGGGAAAAGTGAATATACCCTTAAGGGTATATAAGCTTAGGTACTCATATTGTGACAACCCTATATTTTTTTCAAAAGCAGTGTAACGCTCAAAAGTCAAAAACAACGAAAACTATTTGGAATCAACTAAATTAACCTCAAAAATAAAGTGTTCAAGTATCTAAGTTGGGATGCATCAAATATTAGATACCGTGCCAAGGTTTCCAAAAACGTAAAGAACGTTCAAAATCGGGTTATATTGAAGAAATTATAATCAATCGTATATTTACGACATACCGTTAAAACGCTATTTAACGTAAAAAGTGAAATTTCAATAAAATGCATTTTAGCCTTAAGGATCTGAACAAAAGTTGTAGAGTTCGTTAAACTGTAAACATACATAAAAAGGTCACCCAAATTGGACCTCGTATGAAGAAGTTACGATTTTTCCTAAGTTTCGTAACAGTAGTAGAGGGCTAAAAACTCGAATTGAAGATCGAGTGTTTGTCAGCTATCGCCACCTAAACGAAAGTTGAAGATCTCCACAATAGGAGTAAAATGATAAAAAGACAAACGAAAACCAACGTCGAATAAAGAAACTATGGATTTTTAACGGACTTTAGCAGTCCCGGCCTATTAAAAATATATCATTAAAAATAAAGTCAAAACTAGCCGACGGAGTCTAAATGAAAGTTGTAGAGCATAATCTCACCTACGCGTGGATATAAAGAACGCGAAAAACGGAGCCCGTACGCGAAAGTTACGGAATTTAGAAGACGGGAGACTGGAGTACGCCCAGCGTAATCCCAGATTACGCCCAGCGTACTAGACCCAGAGTCGAGTACCATCGGCTGCAACTCTACGCTTAGCTAGACCGGAGTCGTAAGCCGTGACGCATTTTTACGCCCCGCGTACTCCGGTGGTACGCCCCGCGTACGCGATCCTCCAGCACTATAAATAGAGGGTTTGAGCTACGGGTTTTTGCACACTTTCTCAAACTCCCAGTCACCCTCTCGTACTTTCAAGCCCCAAAAGTTGTCTCGACGCCCTCGGTTTCTGCACCCGAGCCCCGACGAAAGATCTACGCTACCGAGACCCCCGAAGAGTCCGAAGGCACAACTTTCCGTAGTCGAAGTTCTGCTCAACTCTAGCCTCTCTCTCTTCAAACCAAACGAGTGAGTTCATACCCCTACCTTTCAATTCTTTTCATGTTTTAGGGGGGAAATACAAGTACATTACGAGTCAAAGTATCATTTTATAAACATAAATGTAATATCTATCTCATAGATATCGATACAAACATCTTATGTTAAAGGGCTATTATATCACCAAGTTATTTTTACTAAATGGAAACATACTTTCTGAGAAACTATAATGAGTATAGTTAGCATGTATAACATACATTTTTACATATACATCTTGAAAAAATGAAATACTTTCAAATGAAGTAAAGTATTTCTTATCGTAAATCTATTTATACCAAGCAATGTGAGATATTCAAACTTCAACATACTCTTATGTATGCATTTCACGTCCTGTATTATATACCATAATCTCTCGGAGGGAGAGCGTGATACCTATGTATAGATCTATACGGGATTGACAACCCCGCACCTAAACTATTAGCTATAGTTAGACCGGCAGGTCTGTGGTGACAAATGTCATAACACTACAACACCTGAAGAATGTTGTTACAGGCAGTCAGTGTCAATAGTATGGTTATAAAACTCACATAAAAGTATAAAAACAAGTTTGATTTACGAGATTCATATATGCATTCAGTTTTTCCACGTTATTTTTAGCACAAAATTTATCATTATTATTCAAGTATGAAACACACTAACGCAGTCCAATTCTGGGAACTTTTCAAACCATTTATAGAAAATATTGGATTTTCTGAAAACCTCGTTCATCGATTTACTACCAAAAGGGCATACTTTTCAATGCAAAACACTTATGAACTCACCAACTTAATTGTTGACATTTTTTTTCGAAACCACTTGTATTTCTCAGGGAATCAGTAATACAGGTAACTACCAGCTTTTGAAGAAGGAACGCTAAAGACGTTATTATTAAACATTTATATCATCATATTGTAATATTCTTTTGCTAATATGTATAACGCAACAATATACGTTTTCATTATATATATGATAGTTGTGTTACTTTCTTTACAATATTCAATTGTTGTGATACTACGTGAAGTCATCCACCCTCGAATGTTTCCGCCATTCTGGTTTGGGGGTGTGACACATACTAATTATACTACGTCGTTTTGTATCATATAATACATTGTAATTGTCCAATGTTCTTATAATTTAACTTCTAACTTGATTTACTTTCATGAAATTTATAAATTACACATTTATCTTCCTCTTACATAATTTTTATTTTCAAGTACAATATATATAGCCTAATAAATGTTCGGCAAATAGTGATATAAGAGAAAGATAATAGTGTGTTGAAAAATGTATTGTATGTGACCTTGTATGTGACCATCACTGAAATAAGACGAACTGTTTTTGTATTATCTAACAAATATTATCAGTTATTTAAGGTTGCATGAATGCGTGATCAAAACGGAAAATACGAAAACACGCGAATGATGAAAACACATATGTGTGACTAAACAACTTCATATATATATATATATATATATATATATATATATATATATATATATATATATATATGTGTGTGTGTGTGTGTGTTATATATGTATATATGTATTATATATATTTGCTATGTGTGGAAAAGTCAATAAGTTGAATAGTCTATAAGGAATGGTCAACAAAGTCAAGGAAATGAAAAGCCAAATGAAGACCCACGTTTTTTGCCTCCTACTCTACATCAACTTGCATGACCAGCCATACTCTATCACTTAAACTCAAGTACACTAGATGAAGATATTTGTTTCAATGTATATATGTATACGTGAGTTTGTGTGTGAGTGTGTGTGTGTTCATTTGTAATATTCTAACACTTCCTACAAACTACAAACACTCCCAAGAACATCACCAATCTTCATCTTCTTCAAGAACAAAGACAAATCCCTGGAGCTAAATGAAGAACACCAAGATCAAACAAGAAGCTAAGTGAAGAACACCAAGATCATCAACAATGAAATGAAGAACACCATCAACCATCTTCATCTTCTTCATTGAAACTAAAGGTTTTTCATCTTCACTATCTTTGTTCATCACACCATTTACCACCAAAAACCTCTCTTATATTAACCTCCTTCCAACCTCAAAATAATCTCCAAACACCCTCCAAATACCCTCCTTAAACCTCCTCCAAAAACCCTTTCAAATCACTACAACCATCACCACCTTGCTGTTTTTCGACATCAGAATCTTCAAGTCAAAAACGAAGAAAACTGGGTTCGTTACGAGCACAAAACGACTAGGGAGATTTTCACCATCAATTCTTCAGGACATTACCTACATCTAGAAATTTTCGTGGATGATTTTGACCACGGGAAACCCCAAAGAGACGCGAGAGAGAATTGACTATCTAGAGAGATTTCTGTTTTCGAGTTCAGAATCTTCATGTTAGAAAACAAAAAACCGAGCACAACACAGCCAAAATACTACTAGGGAGACTTTCACCATCAATTCTTCAGAACCTTAACTACATATATAAATTTTCGTGGATGATTTTAACCACGGGAAACCCCAAAGAGACGCGAGAGAGAATTGGCTATCCAGAGAGATTTACTCTGAAAATCTACATCCATCACCACCCAAAGCTCCTTCAACTTCACCATCTTCGTTGCCTTACACCACCAAAATTAAAACTTTATTCCACCTCCTAACACCCTCCAAATACCCACTCCAACCTCATCAAATCTCCTCAAACACCCTATACCCGTATACAAATACATGACTCGTGTACTTTGCACTGTTTTGTAAACAACCCATTTACATGAAAATGAACTTTTTACCGGATTGATCATTGAACAAATATCGACCAGTCGCTCCAAGAGTCCCAATATCGACCAGTCCATTCAAAGAACAAATATCGACCAGTCGTTCCATGAGTCCAGTTTAGTCAATTTATTGACGAACCTACTTGATATATATTTATATACTTATATACTTTATTATAGCTTTATGTCATTTAAATATAGTCATTTATATTATTTATAGCTTTATGTTATTTAAATACAGTCATTTATATTATTTATAGTTTTACGTCATTTAAATACAACCATTTATATTATTATAGCTTTCAGTCATTTATAGCTTTCATATTTATACTTATTCCGCAATTATTATTCTTTATATATATCTATATCTTATATCTTTAACTCATATATCTGTCACACAGTAACTGGTAACCGAGCCTTTTGTTGTGGTAATCAGATTTTTATATTTCCAACAATCGGTATCTGAGCTGATATAAAAGGAATAATATCCAACAATTGGTATCAGAGCTTGTGTGATTTACCTTGAAATTTTTGTCGAAAAACTTTTGGTTATAGTGTTTATAAACCTTCCATATGTTTTTCTTTAAAATTTTCATTTTAATATCACTTGTTCGAACTCCTTTGAAAAAAAATTCAAAAAAAAATGTCTTTGGCAAATTACTCCAACATGAACTCTGTGTCCATTGCAAATAGCTTAGGATCTGGTTCACGGGCACCCATACTTATTCCTGAAGAGTATAATTCGTGGGTTGGCCGTATGAATCTTCATCTTAACGCTATAAATGAAGATATCTGGAAGTGTGTAGAAGGAACATATGTTACTCCAGAAAATATGGCTACTTTTGCTACAAATCAAGCCACTCAAACCGATATCATAAGAAAGTTGGAACTCCAAGCCAAAAAGGAACTTGTGTCTGGAATACCTCATAGTATTCTAAGTCAAATGGATGACATTATGATGTTAACCGCAAATCAAATTTGGGAAAATTTGAAAAATCGTTTTTGTGGAAATAAAAGAATTATCGGAAACAAAAGAACATCTGTTTTGAATGAATTCGATAATTTCAAAATGCTTTCATCATAAACTATCCATGATACCCATGATAGGTTCAATTTGATTATGGTTAAAATGAACAATTTGGGTATTAAAAAGACACAACACGAGATAAATCTCAAGTTTTTAAACAATCTTTTCGAAAGCTGGAAAATGGTTAAACTCATTATTCAGGGAAATCCAGCTATTCATACCGAATCTTTGTACAATTTGTATGGAGAACTTCAATCGTATGAATCCTCGATTGACCCACCAACTACTGCAGCTTTTGGAGGACCACTTGCTCTTGTGTCCACAACTTCACAAAACCAAACACCTTTCATTGATCAAAACTTTAATCATTTTAATCATACTACATCTTTTCAAAACCAAACCTTCCAGTCTGATTCGAATGATGAAGCAGATTATCAACAACTGTGTGCTTTGGTTGCAAACACAAATCTCCAGAGATTTATCCCAAATCATGGTCAATCAAATTTTAGACCAAATTTTCAACCAAGACCATCTTTTGGAAAAAATAACTCAAGTTTTCAACCAAGACCATCTTTTGGACAAAATAACTCAAGTTTTCAACCAAGACCATCTTTTGGACAAAACAACTCAGGTTTTCAAACTAGACCTTACTTTGGACAAAATTCTCAAAGACCTTCCTTCCAAAATAACTCAAACCAAGGTTTTCAAAACCAGGGATTTCAAAACGATCCCAACTCAGGTCATAATCACAATCCAAACAACAGTTTTCAAAATCAAAACAGAGGTTTCCAAAATCAAGGTTACAACAATCAAAACAATGGTTTTCAAAACAACCAAAATTTTGGATTCCAACAAAACCATTCTCAACCTTCCCAACAAGCCCAAACTCAAGCACCTGAAAGACTTCCGATTAAGAGTCAAAAGGATGACAGTGATGAAGATGTGATCATTTGTCACAACTGCAAAGGAACAAATCACTATGCCAGAGAATGTCGAGCCAAAAACAAAACCAAAATCAAAGACTCAACATACTATGCTCAAAGAGCCGATGAATTGAAGAAACTGGAAAACCAAGAAAAGAAAAAAGCATTGATGGCAATCCATGAACCAATTGTAGAATACTGGCCAACATCTGATGACGAAGCGGATAATGAACAAGCACAATCAAACTTCTGCTTCGTAGCTGGTGTTGAAATACCTTCAAGAGCTCCAAACGTCATAGAACAGGTATGGTCTATGATCTCTGAACTTGGTTTTTCCAAAACAATTTTTGAGTCCCACATAACCAAAATTGAGACTAGTCTGGAAACCGATCTCAAAACATATCATGACATAATGGTCAATTATGATATTTGCAAGTTTGAGTTACAAACCGTGCAACTCAAATTTGGAGAATCAACAAGAACTAAAAGCAAATTGGAAAGAGACGTTGAAAGAAAATCAGAAGATTATAATCACGTCTTGGAACAATTAAATCAGTCCCTAATTCAAAAAAGGGATTTGGAACTAAAGAATCAGTCAATAATTTCTTCTGAAACAAAAGATGTTTTAGAAATGGAAATCCTTCAGTTGAAACAAGACTTTCAAGAATCAACTGATAAATACAATATTCTAAATGAAAAACTGACTGATTCTTTAAAACAAATCAATTCTCTTAAAACCGAGAATAAAAGACTGATATGGAATATGGATTCTATCAAAGTTGCTAGAAAACAAAGTGATGATATTTTCACAAAGGCAAACACCTTAGGAACTGGCAAAATTGATATGAATTATAGACCAGGAATTGGAAGAGAATCCTTTGAAATCTACTCTACCAGATCTTTTCACATCTGTTAATGAGGAAGATTCAGATGACGAAACAGTTATCAACTGTAGTCCAGATGATACTGCTTTCAGTGTTTCCAAAAAGTCTTTCAAAAGAGTTGTAAATTCTGAAACAAACTCTGCAAGTTCTTTAACTCACCAAATCAAACATACCGATGGAACCACTAAACTCAAAAACTTTTTGAATGGAGAAAATTCCTCTTATGAGGATGGTAGTACTTCTATACCAACTGTTTTTCCTACAATGACTTCATCAATTGTTGGAAAAACTAGTCTGGGACAAAAATACTCCAAGAAACAACAAACAAGGAAAAAATCCATTCAAGTCACCAAAACCCCACTTATCATGCCAAACATTTTTGAAAACCAACCAAAGAAACCAGTTAAACCCTACGTCATACCTCATAAACAGGTTTCCAAACAAAAACCAAAACCTTTTCAAAAACCTTTTGAAAACCGCTTTCAAGATATCACTTTTAATCATTCAAGGAACTTTCAAAACCATTACATCAGAAAGTTTCAAACCATCATCATCAAAAAGCTTTTCAAAACCGCCCATCACATCCCAGATATGAAGAAAAATTTTCAAACAAACCTTCACATCTAGGATATCTTTCACCAAATCACAAATCTTATCAACCCACAGGTTTTCAAAAACAAATCACATTTTGGGTAAAATTGATAGATCAAATCAAACCTCAACCATTCCATCATCATAAACCAAACCATTACAATAATGTGAAGTCAAATGATAAAAGAAATTCATCAAGCAAAGCACCCAAAATAACAACTGACAAACCAGGACCCATTCAGATTTGGGTACCTAAACTTTCTGTCTGATTGCAGGTACTTAATGCTGGAGAACCCAATGATGATACATGGTATATTGATAGTGGCTGCTCCAAGCATATGACAGGAAACCGGAACTACTTACGTGACTTCAAACCTATACAAACCAATCAAGATGTTACCTTCGGCAACAACATGAAAGCAAAAATCAAAGGTTATGGAAACATAACAAATGGTAATTTTACCATAAAGAAAGTTGCTTTCGTCGATGACCTGAAACACAACCTCATCAGTGTTTCTCAACTATGTGATAACAATCTTGAAGTTCTTTTCACCAAACAACGAAGCTTGATCATGGACACCAAAACCAAAGATGTTATAGTTGGTTCTGACCGTGCCGGAAATATGTATCCACTTGACATGGATCTTATCTATGGTAAACCCGATATATGTCTGCTATCTAAAGCCCCAGCAGATATTAGTTGGTTATGGCACCGTCGCCTTTCCCATCTAAACTTTGGGTACATCAAAAAATTAATCGGCGATGATCTTGTTCGAGGGCTACCACTTCTGAAGCTTGATAACGAAACTCTTTGTGCCGCATATGAAAAAGGAAAACTTTCCAAATACACTCACAAAAGCATCTCAGAATCTAGTGTATCCGAACCACTAGAGTTGTTGCACATAGACCTTTGTGGCCCTGCCAAAACCCAAACCATACAAGGGAAGAAGAACATTCTTGTTGTCGTTGATGGTTTCTCGCGCTTTACTTGGGTCTTTTTCTTAAGACTAAAATCAGAAGCACCTGAAGAGATGATCAACTTCATCAAACAAATCGAGCTGAAGCTGAAACGACCTGTTTGAAGAATCCGAAGTGATAATGGTTTAGAGTTCAAAAACAATACTCTAGATTCATTTCTCAAAGACAAAGGAATTGAACATAACTTCTCAGCCCCATACACTCCACAACAGAACGGTGTTGTTGAAAGAAGGAACCAAACTCTATGTGAAGTTGCAAGATCAATGCTTATCTTCGGTGATCTGCCACAATACTTCTGGGCAGAAGCAATAGCCACAGCTTGCTACACTCAAAATCGTTCCTTAATCCATAAACATCTTCATAAAACACCATATGAAGTCATTAACAACCGAAAACCAAACATCAAGTTTTTCCATATTTTTGGTTGTCGATGCTTCGTAAGGAACAATAAAGATCACCTTTCAAAATTTGAATCAAGGTCGGATGAAGGAATTTTCCTTGGTTACTCATTTTCTTTAGCTGCTTATAGAGTACTGAACAAACGTACCAGAGTAATTGAAGAAAGTACCGATGTTCATTTCGATGAATTTTATGTCAGGAAATTGGATCGTGAACATTTTGGTTCAAAAATGATTGAAAATATTTTTCAAAATCCAATTCAACAAACACCTTCTCCTGACATAGACATTGAAATCGATCTTGATTTACTTTTTGAACAACCAAAAACTGCTTACAATTCTGAAATTCTAACTACTTTAATTGAAGTTATTCCACAAACAAACCAAAATGATGCAGATCAATTCGAGGGGGAACCACCAACACATACTTCCTCTTTGGAACAAACACCAAATCCTCCTTTAAATACCCAATCCCCAAATAGCGAAAACAACCCCGATGCATCATTTATGGGGGAACCTTCAAACCTATTCCAAGATGAAACTCCTGGAGAAGAACAATGGGATACTGAAACTCCAATTATTATAGCGGAAGAGAATCGCTTAATAAAGTGGACAAGAAATCATCCAACAGACCAAATCATCGGAGATCCCAACTTAGGCATTCAGACTAGAGCCGCATCCACAAATGAATGTTTATTTGGAGCCTTTTTATTCACGACTGAACCCAAAACCATACATTCTGCTATAAAAGATCCAGACTGGGTAAAAGCTATGCAACAAGAGCTAGCAGAATTTGAAAGAAACGACGTATGGAATCTTGTTCCTACTCCACCCGATGTTACTGTTATAGGTTCAAGATGGGTATACAGAAACAAGACTGACAATCAAGGAATCATTTGTCAAAACAAGGCACGTCTTGTAGTCAAAGGATATTCACAACAAGAAGGAATCAACTACGATGAAACATATGCTCCAGTTGCCAGAATTGAAGCAATTCGCATCTTTCTTGCATATGCTGCACATAAGAACTTCAAAGTATTCCAAATGGACGTTAAATGTGCATTCCTACACGGAGAGATAGATCGCGAAGTATACATCCAACAACCACCGGGTTTCGAAGATCCCAAATTTCCCGATCACAACTTTAAATTGCAGAAAGCTGTCTATGGCTTGAAACAAGCACCCCGAGCCTGGTATGCCACGATGTCAACCTTTCTCGAAGAATCAGGTTTTAAAAGAGGTTCAATCGATCCAACCCTTTTTCGTAAAATCTTTAATAAACATCTTTTAATTGTACAAATATATGTTGATGACATTATTTTCGGTTCTACTGATGAATCTTTAAGTATTAAGTTTGCAGATTTAATGAAGAGCAAATTTGAAATGAGCATGATTGGGGAGATGACTACTTTTCTCGGACTTCAAATTAAACAGTCAACTGATGGCATTTTCATCAACCAAGAGAATTATGTCAAAAACCTACTCACTCGTTTTTCAATGGAAAAATCCAATACCGAAAAAACCCCAATGGCTTTTGGATACAAAATTGATGCAGACTTAAATGGCAAACCCGTTGACCAGAAAAGATATCATGGAATGAACGGATCACTCTTATACCTCATTGCCAGTAGACCTGACATCATGTTTTCTACATGTGTCTGTGCTAGATACCAAGCAAATCCTATGGAATCCCATGTAGTTGCTGTGAAACGCATCTTCAAATACCTTAAAGGCACTCCCAAACATGGCCTTTGGTATCCAGCTAAATCCGATTTTCAGCTGAACGCCTTCACCGACTCAGACTACGGAGGATGCAAGCTAGATAGGAAGAGTACATCTGGTAGCTGTCAATTCCTAGGAGGTAGACTAGTGAGTTGGACTTCAAAGAAACAGACTTGTGTATCCACTTCAACAACAGAAACTGAATATGTTGCTGCCGCCAGCTGTTGTTCACAAGTCATATGGATGCAAACTCAACTGCGTGACTATGGATTCAAAATCTCACAAATTCCCATATTTTGTGACTCAACCAGTGCAATTGCCATTTCTCACAATCCCGTTCACCATTCCATGATAAAGCACATCGACATTCGATATCACTTTATCAAAGACAACATTCAAAAGGGTCATATCGAACTACACTTCATCAACTCCGAAGATCAAATTGCCGATGTCTTCACTAAGGCTCTCGATGAAACAAAGTTTCAATACTTCCTAGGCCGTCTAGGAATGTTAAATCCAGATAACATCCATCCTTAAACTTTTACTTTTTGTTTGTACAAAAGTGTGTTTACTTTCATTCAAAAAGAAAATTCAAAAACATTTGAAAATTGTTTTCTTTTCAAAAATACCAAAAACATTGAAATAACCAATATTTCCAAAAACATTCAGAAAAACGAATCTTCAAAAATATAATAAAAGACTTGTCGTAATAAGCTTTTATAGAACCTTGTGATTAATCGTCTCTTGACTTAATTTTCAGATGCTTATGCTCGATGAAGATTTTAAGTCATATTGATTCTCAATTGGAGTGAAGGTTCAAATCTCCTACTTTTCATAATGTATATAACTTTATTTCCTTCAATTTTATTTCATTATTGACGATTTTAAACAATCAAGGGACATAAGGTTAGGAGGTTCAGATGAAAACAAAAACCCATGTGAGAATTTGTGCCTCGTCAATCTGAATCATTGTGGAATTCATTTCTTGTGAGCTTAGGTGTGTCACTATTGCTTGTAAGGTATATCCGATTATACCTTGTCACGGTCTCATTTTTGCTTAGATATCAAAATGACCAGGGACGATACATTCATTTCTTACATACTAGACAAACTGTCTTTTATGCCACCAATCTCTACCTAGATATAAGCCAACCAAAAATAAAGTCTTGAGATCCCGTGATCCATCAACAAGAAAAGACGAAACGAAAAGGATTTCAACCACCACTTATTAAAGAAAACCAAAGATCTATCCAAATCCAATCATCAAAGACGAAACAAGATAAAGACGAATCAACAAGAAAGCAAAATCATTCACCAAAGAAATACCAAACAAAACAAAAACTCTATATTTGGTATTTTCAAACAAAGTTTAACCAAATGGTTATTTCAAAACAAACATCAAAAGATCCCTTGATTTGTTTTTTAAACCATTTTTCACTAAAAGGGATATCTTAATCCCGCAAGATAGATACTCTCAAAAATCCCAATTTTCTCAAATGTAGCAAATTCTCGATGCTAAAACAAAATATCCTTTTACAACAAATAGATATTGATCAACAAAAAGGATACCATCAAAGAACAAGCTGCAATAACAATGGATTTCCCGGGATATTGTAGCCTTCATCACTGAAGATTCTTAGTTGCAAACTGCACTATGAAAATTGCTAAACCCCTCTACATGTATTTTTCGATGGAGAGAGAGTGAACTTTAATGGTATGAATGAAGAAACCCGCTGAGTAATGTCGAAACCAGTCTTATGTGATTGATTATCTAATAATGAGACTAAGTGACCTTTCAGGAAAAGCATAGCTAAACACCTCCAATATTAGTATGAGTCGTCAGAGAGAGATATCACTCATTTTTAGTGATCATTAACTTGTTCTGCTGCCAGAACAACCAAACACCCAAGTGAAATGTGAGCTATACCTATGAGCGCTCATCTGAATCGACCTGTTAGACCACTTGTCGTCATTAATAATGCTATAAAATCTTAAGACATTTCTTTAGATACATATATGGCTACCCTTTGATAACCGAACCCGAGACTTTGATACGGAAACAAATTTCTGAAAATCTTTTACATAAGATATGTTAAACCAAGTCACAAAATTTCAAAACAATCACTATGTTATATATATATATATATATATATATATATATATATATATATATATATATATCTTATCTATTGACAAATCTTTTATCTCGAATCTTCAAAAGTTCAAAACTGTCAATATGATTATATCATACATGTCCTTATTTCAACAATGATCACATAGGGGGAAATTGTTGAAAAATATTTTGTATGTGACCTTGTATGTGACCATCACTGAAATAAGACGAACTGTTTTTGTATTATCTAACAAATATTATCAGTTATTTAAGGTTGCATGAATGCGTGATCAAAACGGAAAATACGAAAACACGCGAATGATGAAAACACATATGTGTGACTAAACAACTTCATATATATATATATATATATATATATATATATATATATATATGTGTGTGTGTGTGTGTGTGTTATATATGTATATATGTATTATATATATTTGCTATGTGTGGAAAAGTCAATAAGTTGAATAGTCTATAAGGAATGGTCAACAAAGTCAAGGAAATGAAAAGCCAAATGAAGACCCACGTTTTTTGCCTCCTACTCTACATCAACTTGCATGACCAGCCATACTCTATCACTTAAACTCAAGTACACTAGATGAAGATATTTGTTTCAATGTATATATGTATACGTGAGTTTGTGTGTGAGTGTGTGTGTGTTCATTTGTAATATTCTAACACTTCCTACAAACTACAAACACTCCCAAGAACATCACCAATCTTCATCTTCTTCAAGAACAAAGACAAATCCCTGGAGCTAAATGAAGAACACCAAGATCAAACAAGAAGCTAAGTGAAGAACACCAAGATCATCAACAATGAAATGAAGAACACCATCAACCATCTTCATCTTCTTCATTGAAACTAAAGGTTTTTCATCTTCACTATCTTTGTTCATCACACCATTTACCACCAAAAACCTCTCTTATATTAACCTCCTTCCAACCTCAAAATAATCTCCAAACACCCTCCAAATACCCTCCTTAAACCTCCTCCAAAAACCCTTTCAAATCACTACAACCATCACCACCTTGCTGTTTTTCGACATCAGAATCTTCAAGTCAAAAACGAAGAAAACTGGGTTCGTTACGAGCACAAAACGACTAGGGAGATTTTCACCATCAATTCTTCAGGACATTACCTACATCTAGAAATTTTCGTGGATGATTTTGACCACGGGAAACCCCAAAGAGACGCGAGAGAGAATTGACTATCTAGAGAGATTTCTGTTTTCGAGTTCAGAATCTTCATGTTAGAAAACAAAAAACCGAGCACAACACAGCCAAAATACTACTAGGGAGACTTTCACCATCAATTCTTCAGAACCTTAACTACATATATAAATTTTCGTGGATGATTTTAACCACGGGAAACCCCAAAGAGACGCGAGAGAGAATTGGCTATCCAGAGAGATTTACTCTGAAAATCTACATCCATCACCACCCAAAGCTCCTTCAACTTCACCATCTTCGTTGCCTTACACCACCAAAATTAAAACTTTATTCCACCTCCTAACACCCTCCAAATACCCACTCCAACCTCATCAAATCTCCTCAAACACCCTATACCCGTATACAAATACATGACTCGTGTACTTTGCACTGTTTTGTAAACAACCCATTTACATGAAAATGAACTTTTTACCGGATTGATCATTGAACAAATATCGACCAGTCGCTCCAAGAGTCCCAATATCGACCAGTCCATTCAAAGAACAAATATCGACCAGTCGTTCCATGAGTCCAGTTTAGTCAATTTATTGACGAACCTACTTGATATATATTTATATACTTATATACTTTATTATAGCTTTATGTCATTTAAATATAGTCATTTATATTATTTATAGCTTTATGTTATTTAAATACAGTCATTTATATTATTTATAGTTTTACGTCATTTAAATACAACCATTTATATTATTATAGCTTTCAGTCATTTATAGCTTTCATATTTATACTTATTCCGCAATTATTATTCTTTATATATATCTATATCTTATACCTTTAACTCATATATCTGTCACACAGTAACTGGTAACCGAGCCTTTTGTTGTGGTAATCAGATTTTTATATTTCCAACAATCGGTATCTGAGCTGATATAAAAGGAATAATATCCAACAATTGGTATCAGAGCTTGTGTGATTTACCTTGAAATTTTTGTCGAAAAACTTTTGGTTATAGTGTTTATAAACCTTCCATATGTTTTTCTTTAAAATTTTCATTTTAATATCACTTGTTCGAACTCCTTTGAAAAAAATTCAAAAAAAAATGTCTTTGGCAAATTACTCCAACATGAACTCTGTGTCCATTGCAAATAGCTTAGGATCTGGTTCACGGGCACCCATACTTATTCCTGAAGAGTATAATTCGTGGGTTGGCCGTATGAATCTTCATCTTAACGCTATAAATGAAGATATCTGGAAGTGTGTAGAAGGAACATATGTTACTCCAGAAAATATGGCTACTCTTGCTACAAATCAAGCCACTCAAACCGATATCATAAGAAAGTTGGAACTCCAAGCCAAAAAGGAACTTGTGTCTGGAATACCTCATAGTATTCTAAGTCAAATGGATGACATTATGATGTTAACCGCAAATCAAATTTGGGAAAATTTGAAAAATCGTTTTTGTGGAAATAAAAGAATTATCGGAAACAAAAGAACATCTGTTTTGAATGAATTCGATAATTTCAAAATGCTTTCATCATAAACTATCCATGATACCCATGATAGGTTCAATTTGATTATGGTTAAAATGAACAATTTGGGTATTAAAAAGACACAACACGAGATAAATCTCAAGTTTTTAAACAATCTTTTCGAAAGCTGGAAAATGGTTAAACTCATTATTCAGGGAAATCCAGCTATTCATACCGAATCTTTGTATAATTTGTATGGAGAACTTCAATCGTATGAATCCTCGATTGACCCACCAACTACTGCAGCTTTTGGAGGACCACTTGCTCTTGTGTCCACAACTTCACAAAACCAAACACCTTTCATTGATCAAAACTTTAATCATTTTAATCATACTACATCTTTTCAAAACCAAACCTTCCAGTCTGATTCGAATGATGAAGCAGATTATCAACAACTGTGTGCTTTGGTTGCAAACACAAATCTCCAGAGATTTATCCCAAATCATGGTCAATCAAATTTTAGACCAAATTTTCAACCAAGACCATCTTTTGGAAAAAATAACTCAAGTTTTCAACCAAGACCATCTTTTGGACAAAATAACTCAAGTTTTCAACCAAGACCATCTTTTGGACAAAACAACTCAGGTTTTCAAACTAGACCTTACTTTGGACAAAATTCTCAAAGACCTTCCTTCCAAAATAACTCAAACCAAGGTTTTCAAAACCAGGGATTTCAAAACGATCCCAACTCAGGTCATAATCACAATCCAAACAACAGTTTTCAAAATCAAAACAGAGGTTTCCAAAATCAAGGTTACAACAATCAAAACAATGGTTTTCAAAACAACCAAAATTTTGGATTCCAACAAAACCATTCTCAACCTTCCCAACAAGCCCAAACTCAAGCACCTGAAAGACTTCCGATTAAGAGTCAAAAGGATGACAGTGATGAAGATGTGATCATTTGTCACAACTGCAAAGGAACAAATCACTATGCCAGAGAATGTCGAGCCAAAAACAAAACCAAAATCAAAGACTCAACATACTATGCTCAAAGAGCCGATGAATTGAAGAAACTGGAAAACCAAGAAAAGAAAAAAGCATTGATGGCAATCCATGAACCAATCGTAGAATACTGGCCAACATCTGATGACGAAGCGGATAATGAACAAGCACAATCAAACTTCTGCTTCGTAGCTGGTGTTGAAATACCTTCAAGAGCTCCAAACGTCATAGAACAGGTATGGTCTATGATCTCTGAACTTGGTTTTTCCAAAACAATTTTTGAGTCCCACATAACCAAAATTGAGACTAGTCTGGAAACCGATCTCAAAACATATCATGACATAATGGTCAATTATGATATTTGCAAGTTTGAGTTACAAACCGTGCAACTCAAATTTGGAGAATCAACAAGAACTAAAAGCAAATTGGAAAGAGACGTTGAAAGAAAATCAGAAGATTATAATCACGTCTTGGAACAATTAAATCAGTCCCTAATTCAAAAAAGGGATTTGGAACTAAAGAATCAGTCAATAATTTCTTCTGAAACAAAAGATGTTTTAGAAATGGAAATCCTTCAGTTGAAACAAGACTTTCAAGAATCAACTGATAAATACAATATTCTAAATGAAAAACTGACTGATTCTTTAAAACAAATCAATTCTCTTAAAACCGAGAATAAAAGACTGATATGGAATATGGATTCTATCAAAGTTGCTAGAAAACAAAGTGATGATATTTTCACAAAGGCAAACACCTTAGGAACTGGCAAAATTGATATGAATTATAGACCAGGAATTGGAAGAGAATCCTTTGAAATCTACTCTACCAGATCTTTTCACATCTGTTAATGAGGAAGATTCAGATGACGAAACAGTTATCAACTGTAGTCCAGATGATACTGCTTTCAGTGTTTCCAAAAAGTCTTTCAAAAGAGTTGTAAATTCTGAAACAAACTCTGCAAGTTCTTTAACTCACCAAATCAAACATACCGATGGAACCACTAAACTCAAAAACTTTTTGAATGGAGAAAATTCCTCTTATGAGGATGGTAGTACTTCTATACCAACTGTTTTTCCTACAATGACTTCATCAATTGTTGGAAAAACTAGTCTGGGACAAAAATACTCCAAGAAACAACAAACAAGGAAAAAATCCATTCAAGTCACCAAAACCCCACTTATCATGCCAAACATTTTTGAAAACCAACCAAAGAAACCAGTTAAACCCTACGTCATACCTCATAAACAGGTTTCCAAACAAAAACCAAAACCTTTTCAAAAACCTTTTGAAAACCGCTTTCAAGATATCACTTTTAATCATTCAAGGAACTTTCAAAACCATTACATCAGAAAGTTTCAAACCATCATCATCAAAAAGCTTTTCAAAACCGCCCATCACATCCCAGATATGAAGAAAAATTTTCAAACAAACCTTCACATCTAGGATATCTTTCACCAAATCACAAATCTTATCAACCCACAGGTTTTCAAAAACAAATCACATTTTGGGTAAAATTGATAGATCAAATCAAACCTCAACCATTCCATCATCATAAACCAAACCATTACAATAATGTGAAGTCAAATGATAAAAGAAATTCATCAAGCAAAGCACCCAAAATAACAACTGACAAACCAGGACCCATTCAGATTTGGGTACCTAAACTTTCTGTCTGATTGCAGGTACTTAATGCTGGAGAACCCAATGATGATACATGGTATATTGATAGTGGCTGCTCCAAGCATATGACAGGAAACCGGAACTACTTACGTGACTTCAAACCTATACAAACCAATCAAGATGTTACCTTCGGCAACAACATGAAAGCAAAAATCAAAGGTTATGGAAACATAACAAATGGTAATTTTACCATAAAGAAAGTTGCTTTCGTCGATGACCTGAAACACAACCTCATCAGTGTTTCTCAACTATGTGATAACAATCTTGAAGTTCTTTTCACCAAACAACGAAGCTTGATCATGGACACCAAAACCAAAGATGTTATAGTTGGTTCTGACCGTGCCGGAAATATGTATCCACTTGACATGGATCTTATCTATGGTAAACCCGATATATGTCTGCTATCTAAAGCCCCAGCAGATATTAGTTGGTTATGGCACCGTCGCCTTTCCCATCTAAACTTTGGGTACATCAAAAAATTAATCGGCGATGATCTTGTTCGAGGGCTACCACTTCTGAAGCTTGATAACGAAACTCTTTGTGCCGCATATGAAAAAGGAAAACTTTCCAAATACACTCACAAAAGCATCTCAGAATCTAGTGTATCCGAACCACTAGAGTTGTTGCACATAGACCTTTGTGGCCCTGCCAAAACCCAAACCATACAAGGGAAGAAGAACATTCTTGTTGTCGTTGATGGTTTCTCGCGCTTTACTTGGGTCTTTTTCTTAAGACTAAAATCAGAAGCACCTGAAGAGATGATCAACTTCATCAAACAAATCGAGCTGAAGCTGAAACGACCTGTTTGAAGAATCCGAAGTGATAATGGTTTAGAGTTCAAAAACAATACTCTAGATTCATTTCTCAAAGACAAAGGAATTGAACATAACTTCTCAGCCCCATACACTCCACAACAGAACGGTGTTGTTGAAAGAAGGAACCAAACTCTATGTGAAGTTGCAAGATCAATGCTTATCTTCGGTGATCTGCCACAATACTTCTGGGCAGAAGCAATAGCCACAGCTTGCTACACTCAAAATCGTTCCTTAATCCATAAACATCTTCATAAAACACCATATGAAGTCATTAACAACCGAAAACCAAACATCAAGTTTTTCCATATTTTTGGTTGTCGATGCTTCGTAAGGAACAATAAAGATCACCTTTCAAAATTTGAATCAAGGTCGGATGAAGGAATTTTCCTTGGTTACTCATTTTCTTTAGCTGCTTATAGAGTACTGAACAAACGTACCAGAGTAATTGAAGAAAGTACCGATGTTCATTTCGATGAATTTTATGTCAGGAAATTGGATCGTGAACATTTTGGTTCAAAAATGATTGAAAATATTTTTCAAAATCCAATTCAACAAACACCTTCTCCTGACATAGACATTGAAATCGATCTTGATTTACTTTTTGAACAACCAAAAACTGCTTACAATTCTGAAATTCTAACTACTTTAATTGAAGTTATTCCACAAACAAACCAAAATGATGCAGATCAATTCGAGAGGGAACCACCAACACATACTTCCTCTTTGGAACAAACACCAAATCCTCCTTTAAATACCCAATCCCCAAATAGCGAAAACAACCCCGATGCATCATTTATGGGGGAACCTTCAAACCTATTCCAAGATGAAACTCCTGGAGAAGAACAATGGGATACTGAAACTCCAATTATTATAGCGGAAGAGAATCGCTTAATAAAGTGGACAAGAAATCATCCAACAGACCAAATCATCGGAGATCCCAACTTAGGCATTCAGACTAGAGCCGTATCCACAAATGAATGTTTATTTGGAGCCTTTTTATTCACGACTGAACCCAAAACCATACATTCTGCTATAAAAGATCCAGACTGGGTAAAAGCTATGCAACAAGAGCTAGCAGAATTTGAAAGAAACGACGTATGGAATCTTGTTCCTACTCCACCCGATGTTACTGTTATAGGTTCAAGATGGGTATACAGAAACAAGACTGACAATCAAGGAATCATTTGTCAAAACAAGGCACGTCTTGTAGTCAAAGGATATTCACAACAAGAAGGAATCAACTACGATGAAACATATGCTCCAGTTGCCAGAATTGAAGCAATTCGCATCTTTCTTGCATATGCTGCACATAAGAACTTCAAAGTATTCCAAATGGACGTTAAATGTGCATTCCTACACGGAGAGATAGATCGCGAAGTATACATCCAACAACCACCGGGTTTCGAAGATCCCAAATTTCCCGATCACAACTTTAAATTGCAGAAAGCTGTCTATGGCTTGAAACAAGCACCCCGAGCCTGGTATGCCACGATGTCAACCTTTCTCGAAGAATCAGGTTTTAAAAGAGGTTCAATCGATCCAACCCTTTTTCGTAAAATCTTTAATAAACATCTTTTAATTGTACAAATATATGTTGATGACATTATTTTCGGTTCTACTGATGAATCTTTAAGTATTAAGTTTGCAGATTTAATGAAGAGCAAATTTGAAATGAGCATGATTGGGGAGATGACTACTTTTCTCGGACTTCAAATTAAACAGTCAACTGATGGCATTTTCATCAACCAAGAGAATTATGTCAAAAACCTACTCACTCGTTTTTCAATGGAAAAATCCAATACTGAAAAAACCCCAATGGCTTTTGGATACAAAATTGATGCAGACTTAAATGGCAAACCCGTTGACCAGAAAAGATATCATGGAATGAACGGATCACTCTTATACCTCATTGCCAGTAGACCTGACATCATGTTTTCTACATGTGTCTGTGCTAGATACCAAGCAAATCCTATGGAATCCCATGTAGTTGCTGTGAAACGCATCTTCAAATACCTTAAAGGCACTCCCAAACATGGCCTTTGGTATCCAGCTAAATCCGATTTTCAGCTGAACGCCTTCACCGACTCAGACTACGGAGGATGCAAGCTAGATAGGAAGAGTACATCTGGTAGCTGTCAATTCCTAGGAGGTAGACTAGTGAGTTGGACTTCAAAGAAACAGACTTGTGTATCCACTTCAACAACAGAAACTGAATATGTTGCTGCCGCCAGCTGTTGTTCACAAGTCATATGGATGCAAACTCAACTGCGTGACTATGGATTCAAAATCTCACAAATTCCCATATTTTGTGACTCAACCAGTGCAATTGCCATTTCTCACAATCCCGTTCACCATTCCATGATAAAGCACATCGACATTCGATATCACTTTATCAAAGACAACATTCAAAAGGGTCATATCGAACTACACTTCATCAACTCCGAAGATCAAATTGCCGATGTCTTCACTAAGGCTCTCGATGAAACAAAGTTTCAATACTTCCTAGGCCGTCTAGGAATGTTAAATCCAGATAACATCCATCCTTAAACTTTTACTTTTTGTTTGTACAAAAGTGTGTTTACTTTCATTCAAAAAGAAAATTCAAAAACATTTGAAAATTGTTTTCTTTTCAAAAATACCAAAAACATTGAAATAACCAATATTTCCAAAAACATTCAAAAAAACGAATCTTCAAAAATATAATAAAAGACTTGTCGTAATAAGCTTTTATAGAACCTTGTGATTAATCGTCTCTTGACTTAATTTTCAGATGCTTATGCTCGATGAAGATTTTAAGTCATATTGATTCTCAATTGGAGTGAAGGTTCAAATCTCCTACTTTTCATAATGTATATAACTTTATTTCCTTCAATTTTATTTCATTATTGACGATTTTAAACAATCAAGGGACATAAGGTTAGGAGGTTCAGATGAAAACAAAAACCCATGTGAGAATTTGTGCCTCGTCAATCTGAATCATTGTGGAATTCATTTCTTGTGAGCTTAGGTGTGTCACTATTGCTTGTAAGGTATATCCGATTATACCTTGTCACGGTCTCATTTTTGCTTAGATATCAAAATGACCAGGGACGATACATTCATTTCTTACATACTAGACAAACTGTCTTTTATGCCACCAATCTCTACCTAGATATAAGCCAACCAAAAATAAAGTCTTGAGATCCCGTGATCCATCAACAAGAAAAGACGAAACGAAAAGGATTTCAACCACCACTTATTAAAGAAAACCAAAGATCTATCCAAATCCAATCATCAAAGACGAAACAAGATAAAGACGAATCAACAAGAAAGCAAAATCATTCACCAAAGAAATACCAAACAAAACAAAAACTCTATATTTGGTATTTTCAAACAAAGTTTAACCAAATGGTTATTTCAAAACAAACATCAAAAGATCCCTTGATTTGTTTTTTAAACCATTTTTCACTAAAAGGGATATCTTAATCCCGCAAGATAGATACTCTCAAAAATCCCAATTTTCTCAAATGTAGCAAATTCTCGATGCTAAAACAAAATATCCTCTTACAACAAATAGATATTGATCAACAAAAAGGATACCATCAAAGAACAAGCTGCAATAACAATGGATTTCCCGGGATATTGTAGCCTTCATCACTGAAGATTCTTAGTTGCAAACTGCACTATGAAAATTGCTAAACCCCTCTACATGTATTTTTCGATGGAGAGAGAGTGAACTTTAATGGTATGAATGAAGAAACCCGCTGAGTAATGTCGAAACCAGTCTTATGTGATTGATTATCTAATAATGAGACTAAGTGACCTTTCAGGAAAAGCATAGCTAAACACCTCCAATATTAGTATGAGTCGTCAGAGAGAGATATCACTCATTTTTAGTGATCATTAACTTGTTCTGCTGCCAGAACAACCAAACACCCAAGTGAAATGTGAGCTATACCTATGAGCGCTCATCTGAATCGACCTGTTAGACCACTTGTCGTCATTAATAATGCTATAAAATCTTAAGACATTTCTTTAGATACATATATGGCTACCCTTTGATAACCGAACCCGAGACTTTGATACGGAAACAAATTTCTGAAAATCTTTTACATAAGATATGTTAAACCAAGTCACAAAATTTCAAAACAATCACTATGTTATATATATATATATATATATATATATATATATATATATATATATATATATATATATATATATCTTATCTATTGACAAATCTTTTATCTCGAATCTTCAAAAGTTCAAAACTGTCAATATGATTATATCATACATGTCCTTATTTCAACAATGATCACATAGGGGGAAATTGTTGAAAAATATTTTGTATGTGACCTTGTATGTGACCATCACTGAAATAAGACGAACTGTTTTTGTATTATCTAACAAATATTATCAGTTATTTAAGGTTGCATGAATGCGTGATCAAAACGGAAAATACGAAAACACGCGAATGATGAAAACACATATGTGTGACTAAACAACTTCATATATATATATATATATATATATATATATATATATATATGTGTGTGTGTGTGTGTTATATATGTATATATGTATTATATATATTTGCTATGTGTGGAAAAGTCAATAAGTTGAATAGTCTATAAGGAATGGTCAACAAAGTCAAGGAAATGAAAAGCCAAATGAAGACCCACGTTTTTTGCCTCCTACTCTACATCAACTTGCATGACCAGCCATACTCTATCACTTAAACTCAAGT